>NC_087218.1:55819065-56049449 GCF_015104395.2 Macrobrachium nipponense | reverse complement strand
CGAATATTGACCCTCAATATTCTCTTCTTGGAATCCGATAAAAGGGATTCAACTTTGAGGACAGTATGATGCTGCTGTCAAAAAGTAGCAATCTTCCTGAGAGAATCGGATATTAGAATAATGACAGTTAATTCAAGCTATATCCTTTTTCAGATCCTTATTTTGAAAAAGGTTTAGCAGCTAGCACGATTACGACAAACAAGTCAGCTTTGAAAAAGATATTTCATTTGGATTCAACATAGACTTGACGGATTCCTACTTCTCGTCTATTCCTAAGGCATGTGCTAGGCTTAGGCCTTCTGTAAGGCCTACGTCAGTTTCATGGTTCTTACGATGTTCAAAACTGGCTTCCGAAACCGATAATGACACATGCTCGTTTATAATGCTCTTAAGAAAAAAACCTATTTTTATTAAGCTTAGCTTCAGGAGCAAGAATTTCAGAACTGTCGGCTCTATCCAGGGACCGGATCATATTCAATTCCTTCCCACGGGGAAGAATCCTACTTTCTCCGGAACGTAGCTTTTTTAGCAAAAGAATGAAGATCCTTTGATGAGGTGGTGGGAACCTTTGGAAGGTACTGCCCCTTCCACAAGATGTATCCCTTTGCCCAGTTTTTAACCTTACGAGCCTTTCTGTCCAGAACCTCCTCATCTTCATCGGGTCCCCTCTTAAGAGGGAAAAAGGTGGAACTTTATCCATTAAAGGCATCAGGCAGCAAATCCTGTACTTTATTAAGCAAGCCAATCCTGGACTCTTTCCCGAAAGCACATGATGTCATGGGCAGTAGCCACCTCAATTAATTATTTCCAACATATGAACTTCGATGAGTTGAAAAAAAGTATACTGGATGGAAATCGCCGACAGTGTTTTTTCAAACGTCACTACCTTAAATCCTTGGAAGCTCTGAAATTCCCAGCAGCAGCAGCGGGGTAACATAGTTTCCCCTGACTCTAGCTAATTTGTAGTAGAAGATTCAGTCCTCCTTTTCTACCTGCCTCACCCAAAAGTTCGTCTATTCCTACCTTGTTCATTTGCATTCACCTTGTGTCTTAGCTGCTTTTATGATAGTGTAATAGGTGCCCCTTATTGTCTGGCTAGGGACACTCAAATGATTATAAACATTGATCTCATGGATGTTTCCCCTTATTTTATGCTAGGGGATACATCATATTATAAGGTTACGGGTTTTGTATATTAAGTCATATACATTCCCTTTATATATTATTATCGTTTATTTATATTAATTGCTATTATACTTTTGATACATGCTGTTACACAGATATCATTTGATACATGTAAGTCATTTTACCTGTATATATGTAAATTACCTTATGTTAACAAACATGATTAGATTTAAGGGTAATTTAAGCATATTTATAATTTTATACCCCTGTGTATATGATCTTTTAGCAATTATATTCTCTTATATATATTTTTATCTTTTATTTGAGACCTATTCTGATTTAATTTTGTTTACAATCTTGTGCTATTTCTCTGGTACGATTTTCGCGCAGCGACACGAGCTGAGCCCAGAAAAGGGATTTTGACGTAAGGAAAAAATCTATTTCTGGGCGATTGGCTCGTGTCGCCAGCGAAATCCCACCCTACCCATCCCTTCGGCCCAAGATTGTTGCTAACTTCAGGATGGCCACCAGAGGCGCAGCAGTCGGCAGCATGGGATGGAGTAGTAGTAGTACGAGCTGCTCACTCTGTGGGTCGGCTCCCCTCTTGGAGGGTTTTTGAGTGGGAGATTTCTATTGGCATTTGGCTCGTGGTAGTGGTCTCACTCGCCTAGTGTTCATACCGACACCCTCCTGGAGGTGAGCGAGTCAGTTATACTGACCTTTTCTTTATTTTATTTATTCTCTGGTATGTGTTAGTACATTTACCTAGAAATAATAGATTAAAGGATATTTCGCTGGCGACACGAGCCATCGCCCAGAAATAGATTTTTCCTTACGTCAAAATCCCTTTTTTATTAAGCTTAGCTTCAGGAGCAAGAATTTCAGAACTGTCGGCTCTATCCAGGGACCCGGATCATATTCAATTCCTTCCCACAGGGGAAGTCCTACTTTCTCCGGAACGTAGCTTTTAGCAAAGAATGAAGATCCTTTGATGAGGTGGGAACCTTGGAAGGTACTCTGCCCTTTCCACAAGATGTATCCCTTTGCCCAGTTTTAACCTTACGAGCCTTTCTGTCCAGGACCTCCTCATCTTCATCGGGTCCCCTCTTTAAGAGGGAAAAAGGTGGAACTTTATCCATTAAAGGCATCAGGCAGCAAAATCCTGCCTGTACGTTTATTAAGCAGCCAAAAAAAAAAACTTTCCCCTGACTCTTTCCCGAAAGCACATGATGTCAGGGCAGTAGCCACCTCAATTAATTTATTTCCAACATATGAACTTCGATGAGTTGAAAAAGTATACTGGATGGAAATAACGCCGACAGTGTTCAAACGTCACTACCTTAAATCCTTGGAAGCTCTGAAATTCCCAGCAGTAGCAGCGGGTAACATAGTTTCCCCTGACTCTAGCTAATTTGTAGTAGAAGATTCAGTCCTCCTTTCTACCTGCCTCACCCAAAGTTCGTCTATTCCTACCTTGTTCATTTGCATTCACCTTGTGTCTTAGCTGCTTTATGATAGTGTATAGGTGCCCTTATTGTCTGGCTAGGGACACTCACAAATGATTATAAACATTGATCTCATGGATGTTTCCCCTTATTTTTATGCTATGGGGATACATCATATTATAATGGTTACGGGTTTTGTATATTAAGTCATATACATTCCTTTATATATTATTATCGTTGTTTATTTATATAATTGCTATTATACTTTGATACATGCTGTTACACAGATATCATTTGATACATGTAAGTCATTTTACCTGTATATATGTAATTACCTTATGTTAACAACATGATTAGATTTAAGGTAATTAAGCATATTTTATAATTTTTATACCCCTGTGTATATGTATCTTTTAGCAATTATATTCTCTTTATATATATCTTTTATTTGAGACCTATTCTGATTTAATTTGTTTACAATCTTGTGCTATTTCTCTGGTACGATTTCGCGCAGCGACACGAGCTGAGCCCAGAAAGGGATTTTGACGTAAGGAAAAATCTATTTCTGGGCGATTGGCTCGTGTCGCCAGCGAAAATACCACCCTTACCCATCCCTTCGCCCAAGATTGTCTGCTAACTTCAGGATGGCCACCAGAGGCGCAGCAGTCGGCAGCATGGGATGGAGTAGTAGTAGTACGAGCTGCTCACTCTGTGGGTCGGCTCCCCTCTTGGAGGGGTTTTTGTAGTGGGAGATTTCTATTGGCATTTGGCTCGTGGTAGTGGTCTCACTCGCCTAATGTTCATACCGACACCCTCCTGGAGGGTTGAGCGAGTCAGTTATACTGACCTTTTTCTTTATTTTATTTATTCTCTGGTATGTGTTAGTACATTTACCCTAGAAATAATAGATTAAAGGATATTTCGCTGGCGACACGAGCCAATCGCCCAGAAATAGGATTTTTCCTTACGTCAAAATTCCTTTTTGTTTTTATGCTAGGGGATACATCGTATTATAATGGTTACGGGTTTTGTATATTAAGTCATATACTTTCCTTTATATATTATCATTGTTGATTAATTTGTTATCTGATTATATTAATTGCTATTATATTTTTGATACATGCCTTTACACAGATATCATTTTGAATACATGTAAGCCATTTTTACCTGATATATTGTAAATTACCTATTTTGTTAAGAAAACATTATTAGAATTAAGCGGGTAATTTTAAGCATATTCCTATTTATATCAATCACTGTGTATATGTTCTTTTTTAGCAATTATATTCACTTTATATTTATTTTATCTTTTATTTGAGACCTATTCTGTTTTATTTTATTACTTTTGTTTACAATCTTGTGCTATTTCTCTGGTAACGATTTCGTGGCAGCGACACGAGCTGAGCCCAGAAAAGGGATTTTGACGTAAGGAAAAATCTATTTCTGGGCGATTGGCTCGTGTCGCCAGCGAAATCCCACCCTACCCATCCCTTCGCCCAAGATTGTCTGCTAACTTCAGGATGGGCCACCAGAGGCGCAGCAGTCGGCAGCATGGGATGGAGTAGTAGTAGTACGAAGCTGCTCATCCTGTGGGTCGGCTCCCCTCTTGGAGGGTTTTGTAGTGGGAGATTTCTATTGGCATTTGGCTCGTGGTAGTGGTCTCACTCGCCTAGTGTTCATACCGACACCCTCCTGGAGGGTGAGCGAGTCAGTTATACTGACCTTTTTCTTTATTTTATTTATTCTCTGGTATGTGTTAGTACATTTACCCTAGAAATAATAGATTAAAGGATATTTCGCTGGCGACACGAGCCAATCGCCCAGAAATAGATTTTTCCTTACGTCAAAATCCCTTTTTTGGGGGGTCGCCCTCCTTGGCTGATGCAATGACTTCTTGGGAACCTGGAACACCAGCTACAGAGGCAGCCACCAAAGACCAGAAAGTTGCTTCCTGTATGGAGGTAGCAATGCCAGTCCCAAAAAGAAAGGAGGCTGAGGGTGACAGGCAGTCTCCCTCTAAGAAAATACAAAGCAGGATTCCCCAAATTCCTGGCAACCTTACAAAGACAAAATATCTTCAAAGAGGCCCTATTATTAAGGCCTCTAAACTCAAGTAAATTCTTAAATTTTCTTCAGTGGAATCGTCAGGGCCTGAGAGCTAAATGGGAGGAGCTCAAAATGCTAATTTTTGAGTTGTCTCCTGTTTGCATAGCTTTGCAGGAGACTATGCTCAGCAGTGATTTTATTCCTTGCCCTAAAGAATATGTTGCTTTCCATTCAGATCTAAATCAAAATAATAAAAAACGGGGTGGAGCAATGTTATATGTTTGCCATGATACTCCACACAAGCATTTTCCTGTTAATTCTTCTTTGCAAGCTGTTGCAGTGCAAGTGTTTCTGGCTCGTAAATATACAATTTGTTCTGTATATCTTCCACCAAATGTAGCTTTCCCTAGTACGTACTGATTTCTGTAATCTCATCAGACAGCTTCCTCTGCCTTTCATCATCCTAGGTGATATGAAAGGAAGAAATCCTTTATGGGGGGATTTAATTACTAATGAGAGAGGAAATTGCCTGTCATCCATTATTGAAAGTGAAAATGTTGGTGTTCTAAACACTGGAGAACCCACCCATTGCCATGTACAGACCGGTACTTTAACAGCCATCGACTTGTCAATATGTAGTGCCAATGCCATTATGGACTTCAATTGGTGAGTGATCGATGATAGGTATAGTAGTGATCACTTTCCAATTGTTGTTAGCACTGGATCAAGTCCTCCATGTTCAAGATTACCCCGTTGGAGTGTAAAAAGAGCTGACTGGGCAAATTTTGAAGAGCATAGTTCATTCGAAGCTACAGCAGAGGAATTTGAATGCATTGAGAATGCTATTGAATTGTTAATAACTACTTTATTTGCAGCTGGACTTCAGTCAATTCCAAGAAATCAGGTCTATTTATGCGCCGACCAGTATCATGTTGGTAAAAAAAATGCCATGAAACCCGTAGAACTATGAGATCTTGTTTTACTAGGTATAAAAGACGGAAATGTAACTATTATCTGGTAGAATTTCATAAGGCTAGGGCAAAGTTTAGGTTTTAAATTAAAAATGCACGAAGAAAATCTTGGATAAACTTCATTTCTTCCATAAATTGCAAAACTCCCATCACATTAGTGTGGAAGAAGATACGGAAAATAGCAGGAAAGTTTGTACCTAGCCAACCACCTGTGTTAAAAATAAATGGCATAAATGTAGGAGATCCAAAAGTAGTGTCAAGTGAGTTTGCCCTACATTTTGCTAAAATATCTAAAAAAGATAATGAGAAACCATATGCAAACAGTAGAAAACAAATGGAACAGTATTATCTTGATTTCACAACAAATAAAGAGGAGTCTTACAATATTCCATTTACTATGAGAGAATTTGAATTGGCTCTCTCAAAGTGTAAAGAATCTGCTCCTGGTCCTGATGAAATTTCATATTCTATGATCAAGCATGCTGCTCAGAATACTAAAAGATTTATCCTCAGTATAATAAACAGAATTTATAAAGAACATTACTACCCTTTATGTTGGGAACTAGCAAGTCCTTCCTTTTGTCAAGCCTGGAAAGGATAGTTCTTTCGTAGGAAATTATCGTCCAATTGCCCTAACATCTTGTTTGTGTAAACTAATGGAGAAAATGGTGAATGCTCGTTTAGTGTGGTATTTAGAGCGAGGAAACTTTTTCTCTCCGGCCCAATGTGGTTTCCGCAGTATGCGATCCACTGTTGATATCTTAGTTAGAATGGAGTCTGTAATATGTGAAGCCTTTGCCTCCAAGCACCACTTTATCACGGTTTTCTTCGACTTGGAAAAAGCGTACGATACTACGTGGCGGTATGGAATTTTGAAAGCAGTCCATGAATATGGTTTAAGGGGAGAATTAGCTATTTTTATTAAGCTATTCTTAAAAAATCATTATTTTCAAGTGCAAGTAGGAGCAGTTCTATCTGAAGTATGTAAACAAGAAGGTGTTCCTCAGGGCAGTGTGTTAAGTGTAGCACTTTTTGCTTTAGCAATTAATGACATAGTAAAGCAAATACCTGCTGATATTATGCACACACTCTTTGTGGATGACTTTTCTTTATCTTTTGCAGCTGCATGTATGTCAGTAGCAGAACGTCATCTACAAATAGTAATAAATAAGATAGTGAAATGGGCTGAAGTGCATGGTTTCAGATTTTCTTCATCAAAGACTGTAGCCATGCATTTCTGTAGAATTAGAGGGATACATGCAGACCCAGATTTATATGTAAATGGCCAGAGAATATCTTGTGTTAACGAAACAAGGTTTTTAGGAATGATCTTTGATACTCGGTTGACATGGCTTCCCCATATCCTAAATCTCAGGGCTAAGTGCAGAAAATCCTTGGATATCTTGAAAGTTTTGTCAAGTACATCTTGGGGAGCAGATAGACTCCAGTTATTGAGATTGTATAAAGCCTTGGTTTTATCAAAATTAACATATGGATGTGAAGTTTACACCTCGGCTACCCCAAGTCGCCCTAAGATTTTAGACTCCATTCACCATACTGGAATTAGGATTGCTACTTGAGCTTTTAGGACTTCCCTTATAGAGAGTATGTTAGTAGATGCTGGGGAAATGCCCCTAGCCCTACATTTACCAGGCTCTTCTGGCTCGAAGGTGGTTCAGATTCCAAAGACTTCCTGGATCCCTAGTATGCTAGTCGCTAAGAAATGGAAGATTTGATAGCTTTTATGAAAGTCATCCAAAGATGCCACGTCCATATGCCTTCAGACTGAAATCAACTCTCCAAGACTTGAACATTCCAGACAAGGCATCTGTATCTCCCCCTTGGAAATTCCCAGCAGTAGAGTTTTGTAACGTACTTTAATCAACCAAAAAAGAATGTCTCTGATAAAATATTACGTTATACCTTTTTAGATATGTCACAGCATGATCATTTTATCCCAGTTTTTACCGATGGATCCAAAACCAGTGTAGGCGCTGGTTTTGGCATAGTTTTTCCGTCCTTTGAGCGGAGTGGAAGGCTCTCAAGTAATGCATCTGTATTTACTGCAGAATTATATGGAATTATAAATACTGTCAAAGAAGTTTTAAAAAGTAGTGTTAAGAATTTTATTGTGTATTGTGACTCTAGAAGCGCTCTAGAGTCCCTGAAAGATTTTTATTCCAAACATCCAGTAGTTTTAAGTACTATTCTAGAATGGTTGTTTTTAGCTAAGCGGAGGGGTTTTAATATTGAATTTTGTTGGGTTCCAGTACATGTTGGAATATCTGGAAATGAACGTGCTGATGCAATTGCCAAAGAGGCTGTTTCTTGTATTGAGCCCAGATCATTTAGGCTGCCGTGCAGAGATTTATATACTCCAATTAGAGAGACGCATAAAAGGATTTTGACGTAGGAAAAATCTATTTCTGGGTGATTGGCTCGTGTCGCCCTATGAAAGGATCCTTAATATCATTCTTTCTAGGCAAAATTAATCTAAAATTACCAGAGAAAAACAAAATTAAGAAAATGTCAGTAAAACTGACTCGCTCACTCTATAAAAAGAAAAAGTGTCGGTATGAGAATAGGGGCGAGTGGGATCACTACCACGAGACATTCACCATTTAGACCTTCCAATCAAAATCCCCACTAGAGAGAGCTGATACTAACGGGTGATGCGGCCGCTACTACTACTACTAGGGACGCCACGGACAGCAGGGCCCCTAGCGGTCATCCTTAATCTATGAACATCTTGTCCTGCGGGGAGGGCAAACAAATACAGGGTGGGTTTCATAGGGCGACACGAGCCAATCACCCAGAAATAGATTTTTCCTACGTCAAAATCCTTTTTCTGGGCTCAGCTCGTGTCGGCCTATGAAAGAGTACCAGAGAAACAGACAAGATGGGAAAAAGGACAAATGAAAATCAGTTGTAAAAAAGAGAGATATAATATAAGTGAATCAGATATATTACAGAATACAAACTAAGTACTTAAAGCTAACTTATTCTAAACAATGACATAAAAAGAAAGCCAATAATATAAAGTACTTAAAATTAACTTATATTAAACATAGTAATATACAATAATGCAATGCAATTAAACAAAATAGATTCACTTAAATAAGGTATTTACATAATACAAAAACACATTGTGTCCTACCCTAGCATAAAAATAAGGGTAGGTACATGAAAGTACATTATAGTACATAGTGTGGATGTCCCTAGCAAAAAATAAGGGACAATCCACCAATATGATCTCAGCGGCTAAGGCTAGAGTATCCGAGTAGCATGGCGATAGGGTGAGGCATGTTGGACGAGGTAGGTAGAAAGGAGACCTGGATCTATACTATGACTACTATGCAGTATCAGGAGAAACAATGTTTCCCGCTGCTACTGCAGAAAATTTTAAAGATTCCAAGGATTTTAGGTAGTGACGTTTAAAGACTGTCGGAGATTTCCATCCAGTATACTTTTTAAGATCCTCGAAGTTCATATGTTGAAAGTAGTTAATTGAGGTGGCTACTCCCCTGATGTCATGTGCTTTTGGAAATGAATCAGGATTGGCTTGTTTAATGAAGTAAAGGATCTGTTGTCTAATTCCTTTTACTGATAAAGTACCACCTTTTTCTCTCATGAAGAGAGAACGTGAGGATCTTGAGGATGTGCGAGATAGAAAGGCTCTTAAAGTTGATACTGGGCAGAGAGAAGGATCTTGTGGAAGTGGGATGACTTTCCAAGGAGCCCACCTTGCAAGAGGATCCTCATTTTTAGCCAAAAAAACTACGATCCGGAGCAAGCAGAACTTCTCCTGAGGGGAGGAATTCCACATGACCCGCATCTCTGGATAGAGCCGACAGTTCTGAAATTCTGGCTCCTGAAGCTAGGCTTAATAAGAATAACGTCTTCCTAAGAAGCATTATGAATGTACAAGACGAGTTGTCAGTATCTGATGCTAGTTTGAGGACATCATTTAAGAACCATGAGACTGCAGTAGGCTTTGAGAAGGTCTAAGTCTAGCACAGGCTTTAGGGATAGACGTAAAGTAAGATTCAGTTAGGTCTATCTGGAAACCCAACTGGAAGATCTTCTTCAAAGCCGATTTATGAGTAGTAATAGTGCTAGCTGCTAAACCTTTTTCAAACAAGGATCTGAAAAAGGATATAGCTAAGTTAACTGTCATGGTTGTAGTGTTTGATTCTTTCAGGAAGGATGCTAATTTTTTAACAGCTGAGTCATATTGTCTAATAGTTGACTCTCTCTTATCTGATTCTAGGAAGAGGATGTTTTGTGGATCAATGTTAGCATCTTTGTTAGCCGCAAACTTCATGAAGTCCATAAAGTTAGGGTCTGAAGAATTCCTGAGGAAGCGAACAAAGTCCTCATTTGTACTGATTGTGACAGCTTGGGATTGGGAATCCGTTGAGGTCGGAGACCCAATTCCAGAAGCAGAGGATACCAGTTGCTCTTGGGCCAGTCTGGAGCAATCAGGGCTACTAGTCCCTTGAAAGTCCTCAGCTTGCTCAAGACTTTCAAGAGAAGATTCACTGGAGGAAAGACATAAATTTTTCTCCACTGATTCCAATCTAACGACAGGGCGTCCGTGGCATAAGCCAGAGGGTCCAGGTTGGGGGCCACATAGCAAGGGAGCTTGTGGTTTGCTTGTGAAGCGAAGAGATCTACTTGGAGATCTGGGACTCTCCGGCATATCCACTGGAATGACCTGTCGTCCAGGGACCATTCTGATTTCCAGAGGGACCGACCGGGACAAAGCGTCTGCTATCACATTTCTTACCCCCGCCAGGTGAGTGGCGGACAGATGCCATTTGTGTTTGTCTGCTAGTGCAAAGATGGCTATCATGACATGGTTCACATGTTTGGATTTGGACCCTCCTCTGTTGATGCAATGAACTACCACTGCACTGTCCAAAACTAGTCTTAGATTTTTCGGGGGAAGAAGTCTCTTCAGGGTAAGAAATACTGCCATTGCCTCCAAGACGTTTATGTGAAGCTGGCGGAACTGAACTGACCAAGTCCCCTGAACTTGTTGAATTGAGAATATCCCCCCCACCCGGACAGGGAGGCATCCGTGAATGGTTAACACTGGAAGGGGATATTGAAGGGGTACTAGTTTGGCCAGGTTCTTCACTTTTGTCCATGGACGGAGCTGATTGCGAAGGATCTGTGGAATTACTGACAACTTGTCTCGAGATTTGGCGTTTGCTTTCGACCGCCAAACTCGGTTTATATCTTTCAGCCTTGCTTTCAGGAGGATGTCTGTCACCGAGGCAAACTGAAGAGAACCTAGGATTCTTTCCTGGCTTCTCCTTGATGTTTGTTTGCATTTGAGAAATTGTTTCACAGACTTGGCTATTTCTTTCCGTTTGACCACTGGAATTGAATCAGATTGTGGAAGACAAATCCCATTGGATTCCTAGCCACTGAAAACGAGACTCTGGAGTAAGTCTGGATTTCGTCTTGTTTATCTGGAACCCCAGATGTTCCAGCAAAATTGAACTACCTTTTTCGTGGCTTTGAGACATTCCTCGACTGTTGGTGCCCAGATCAACCAATCGTCGAGGTATGCTGCTACCATTATCCCCCGAGTTCTCAATTGTTGAACCACCACTTCTGCTATTTTCGTGAATACCCTGGGGGCTACATTCAGACCGAAGGGCATCACTTTGAATGAGAACGTCTGATTTCCTAGTTTGAAGCCTAGGAATGGGCGGAAGTGCCTGGCTATAGGGATATGATAGTATGCGTCTGTAAGATCGATGGAGCATGTGACGGCTCCACGAGGAAGTAAGGTCCTTACCTGCGAGATGGTAAGCATTTTGAACTTGTCGCAACGAATGAAAGAGTTTAGCTTTGACAAGTCTAAGATTACCCTTCTTTTTGTTGAGCCTTTCTTTGGCACGCTGAATAAGCGACCTTGAAATTTTAGATGCTTGACTCTCGCAATAGCTCCTTTCTGAAGGAGTTCGCTCGCATAATCTGTCAATTCCTTTGAAGGTTCCTGATAAAAGGATTTGATTGGAGGGGGATCTTTGATCCAACTCCAACCCAATCCCTTGGACACTATGCTCTGTGCCCAATTGCTGAACCCCCCACCACCTGTGACGGAAGAGGAACAGCCTCCCTCCTACCTGGGGAGCCTCACTGTTGTTGGGCGGGTTGACCTCCACGCCCTCCTCTGAACTGCCTACCCCTTGTCGCTCTTCCTGTGCCACGCTGGCGAAAGTGGCCTCTCGTCGCTCTGCTACCTCTCGACTGCCTATTAAAGGAAGGGTAGCCTGACCTTCATACATAGGGTTGAAGGCCGGCGAGAGTGCGTAGGAGGTCGAGGGTTGCGACTGGGGAGACAACAGGAGGATGGGCTGGGTCTGTTTTGAGGTTGAAGGTTGTCCCTGTTGGGTAACTGGGACGGCCTGAACGAACTGCTGTTGCTGCTGAGTGTGGAAGGCTGGAACCTTTTACCAGACTTCTTTAGTTTCTTACCAGCAGCGGGGGCGGATTCTTGTTTCCTCTTAGAGAGATACCCCACCTAGCTCTAAGGCTCTGGTTGAGCCTAGCAGCCTCATGGTGCACCTCATTCACAGCGGACTCTGGGAAGAGGTCCGCCCCCCACATGCTGGAAGCCAGGAGTCTATTAGGTTCGTGCCTAATAGTGCATTCCTGCAGAACGTGCTTTCGGCAGTTCCTCCTAGCTTGGAAGAAGTCGAAAGCATCCGTCTGAACTGTTTGAAGCTGAGACTTGGCCAGAATCTTAAATAGAGGTTCTGTGCCATACGATAGAGAGCAGCCATCTCAGTGATAATTAGAGAGTTGAGGGATCTTCCAAACCTAGTTCGGGCGTCGAACTCTGCCTGGATCAAGGTATCAGGCAGCCTTGGAAGCTTTTCGCCAAACTGGTCCATTGCACAGTCCGGTTTGAGCTTACCAAGCGTGAATGTGGCAGGCAAGTTCTCCCACAATTCTCCGAAGGCTGGAAAGAGCGGAGAAGTAGAATCCGCTTCCCTCAGCTGTGGCATGGGCTCATCCTTGAGGACTGCTGAAGAGTCGCTTCCACTATTTTGGTAGCGAACGGAAGAGAAGCCTCCTCCTCCGTCGCAAAAATAGTGAAAGGACTCGTTAGAAAGCCTGGAGCTTAGTGTTGGTACACTCCCAGTCCTCAAGGCAGTGAACCCATTCCCGCTGAGCGTGCTCTCTACTATAAAGCACGTTCTCTCTGGAGATCTTGTCCTCCCTAGTGAGGGCCGCCACGGTCAGCCTAGCATATCCAATGAAAGGCTGAGTCAATCCCGGAGGATAAAACTCGAAGTCCTCAATCCTTCGAGTTCCACACTCCGGGACAGAGATATTACCGTCCTTGAATGGAGCGTAAGCGGCCACTCTTCATGGGTTATCCATGGAGAAGGCTGGTAGCGACTCATAAGGAGGTAGCTGGAGAATGCCAGCACCTGCTACTGGGGAGACTGGATGAGGAGCCTGAGCAAGCCCAGCTACTCGGTCCTCATTTTCTCTAACTCTGTTAGAGAGATCTTGGATGGACTGGCCCGACTGACTAAGGGTGCTCGACAGCTGTGCAAACATCTGTTCGAACTTGGTTCCGAGGGCGGAGACCTGCGAGCCTACCATCTCTCCTACCTGTTGCATCACCACTGCTGAGAAGGCAGTGGGATCAAAGGTGCCCGGTCCCGCTACTCCAACCGGCGTTGCCGGAGTGGATGCGGTGGAGGCCGGAGAAGGCATTGGCTCAGCAGGAGCGCGAGCCTTCTCCTTAGAAGCCTTGCTTCTAGAGCTCTTGGAGTATGAAGAGCTCGGCTTAGCCTTCACCGCGTCAGCATAGGAAGTCGAAGACTTCTTAACTGAAGAAGACGACGACGACTTTTTAGAAGTCGTCTTATGGAGGGTCTTCTGTTCTCTCTGTCCCTTCACCTTTGGGGGTACAGAGAGAGCGGGAGAGCGGGCAGGGATCTCAGATCCCGTAAAGCCTTGGAAAGAAGCAGTAGAAGGGACAGGAGAAGATCCAGGAGCGCCCAAGGAAAGACCTTGGGCGCCCGACACACCTACCTCAACCAACAAATCCTCCGCACCTACCGCCATAGGCTCAATATTTAGGTCCAAGGTTGCGACGTCTGGGACCGGCTCTTGCGTGGCCACGGCCCCGAACGACTGCTGCACCTCTTGCTGGATGGAGGCGATGAGAGGGGCTGCAGAGATAGGGTCAACGTATCCTGTTGATTTGCCGCCGGGGAAGATCTGGACGGCCAGCTTCTTATCCAAGATGTATGGCTGGCCCTTGGCGGCGTTCTTCCCGAAGCCGCCCACCCAAGCCTTCAGGGTTGCTAGGGCGACTTCCCTCACGCCGGCAGCCTGAAAGAAAAGGCGAAATGAAGCTTCTAGTGGCGGGGACGGGGTTTAACAAGCTTATGACTAAGTGTTGTTAGCAATACGATAAAGAAGTCTAAAATCGACTTACCCCCCCCACCAGCTGACTGACAAGGTCATAACAGATGGCGCAGGCTTCCGGGTGCCAGACGATCATGGTTTTGTGGGTCGTAGCACACGCGGCGTGAGTCCTGCACTCATCGTGGGCGCAGGGGTCGTACAGAGTCGCATTGCACCCTAGGACCTGACAGTTGGTAGCCTGTAAGTGGAAAGATACATAAGCATCAGGAGAACACTTACAGCCTAACAATTGCTCCGCTGCATGCCGGAGCGAGAAAGTTAGATTAAACCAGAGCCCCGCCATAATACGTGTGGTAACAAGATGGTTGGAGTTTGTCCAAGGCTACGCCGGAGATAAGAGAAAGAATCCAACCAGGTGTGGTGGTGAGAGATGAAACCACGACGGAAAACGACGGAGATGGTATACACACAGTTATATAATACTAAAATTCACCGTAAAATTAGGGTATATCCTTATATATATAACGAAATAAATATCAATCTTTTCCCCGTCTACTAGAAGAGTGCCCGGGTAAGAAGCAAGCTCTCCTCCGGTAGCGGGAAAAAGGGAAGGATATAGTAGGCAAGCAATAGACCACTAGTAGTGACCACCCCGCCTGCTGGCGGAGCCAGACGAACTATAACCAAAGGTGCCCCGGCTGCGGCGGAAGGCTCCGTTCGTTATAGTAGGGGAAAGGTGGGACTGAGCAATGGGGGGGGGTTCCCGGCGTAACGCGGCGGGAGAGAGAGAGGGGGGGGTGGCCTACTCCTCCCCGTCCCAACAACTACCCGCTCGGTGACCCGGTACCCGAAACAAGTGGTCGCCCTATACCCCAGCTGGGAAGAACCCCTGGCCTCCTCAGAGAAGGAGGGAGGAAGGCTACTGAGGTTGTCATGGCAACCAAGGGGTCCCCCAGACCCCTCCCTATACCTGGTAGGGAGGGAAGGGGAAGGGTAAGGTGCGATGGAACACGTGACCGCAAGTGGCCTAAGCCGCGATAGCAACACAACCGTGGGAGGGCCACGTGAACCAGGCTGTACCAAAACATGGGACATGCACCTAGGCTAGCCTAACACCCTAAATAGAACTAAAATTACATTGTAAAAGGTGGAAAAGACACTTTTAGTAAAAGAAAAAGAAGCCCAGGAGGAGGCAAACTGTTCCGAGGAACAGTAGACTACTCGGAGCCAGTGATAGCCGATGAAGAGCAAGAGCCGGGATGCTGGGCCAGAAACACAGAATAGCCCTAAATACCAAACTAAGAGAAATGGTAAACGGGCTAACCTAGCTAAAAAGGCGATGTAAAAAACGATGAACGTGATATAGTAAGCCCATAAGTACAAGAAGTCCCAGTATGGGAGACCGGGAGTTCTTAACATGAGGCAGCATGGCGCCGCCACGAGTCGACCGGGAAACCGTATATGACCTATTAGAAGGAAAATACTGGTCCCTGGAAGACTAAAATACGGTAAAATACTACTTATGAGACACTTAACTTAGCCGATGCGATGGCAGCACGTTCCATGATAGATAAGGAGGTAAATCCAAAGATATACAGCACAAGTGAAAAAATGCGTACAACGCGTACTGTCTAATAATTAAGGATGACCGCTAGGGGCGCTGCTGTCCGTGGCGTCCCTAGTAGTAGTAGTAGCGGCCGCATCACCCGTTAGTATCAGCTCTCTCTAGTGGGGATTTTGATTGGAAGGTCTAAATGGTGAATGTCTCGTGGTAGTGATCCCACTCGCCCCTATTCTCATACCGACACTTCTTTTATAGAGTGAGCGAGTCAGTTTTACTGACATTTTCTTAATTTTGTTTTTCTCTGGTAATTTTAGATTAATTTTGCCTAGAAAGAATGATATTAAGGATCCTTTCATAGGCCGACACGAGCTGAGCCCAGAAAAATACTTTGGCAAAATATTTGGTCAAATTTAACTACTAATGTAAAAATGAGAACAATTGCACCTGCAATCAATCCTTGGCTATACAATTTTATGCCCAGAAGGTTTGAAACGGCTCTGTGCCGCCTGCGTATTGGACATACTAGGCTGACACATTCCTACTTGATGAGTCGTGATCACGAACCATACTGTGAGGATTGCCTGGTTCCACTGACTGTTATGCACTTGCTGGTTGAGTGCCCCAGTTTGGTGGAACAGCGCAATCAATATCTATACTATGGGAAGGAGAATAATGTTTTTAAGTTGTCAAAAATTTTAGGAGCAAATGGGATTTTTAACAAGACTGGCTTGTTTGGATTTCTTTTTAACACTGGTATTTTAGATAAACTGTAATGCTTGTGTGCACCTTGCTTTTATTCTTATTGAAATGGTGTATATGTATATGTATGTGTGCTTTGTACGTATGTGTATGTATGCATGTATGTGTGTGTGTATGTATGTATGTATGTAATAATTTTTTTATTATATAATTCATTTGTATATTATTTTATAATTACCAGTATCTTTTATCATATTTTTAAAATGATTCTGTTTAATTATTATTATTAAAATTTATAGGGTCTTTTTATATATAGTTCGGCATCAATGACCTAGTTGTTGCGATGCTAGATTAATATAGTATCAATCAATCAATCAATCAATCCAATGGGTAAGTCTCCTATCTAAAGACTGAAGGTTTGTATTTGTGCAGGAACAAATTGTAAATTTTAAAGTAACTTGTATTTTTCCTAACGTACAAACCTGAAGATCTTTACATTTATGGCCCACCTTGGCCACCCGTCATCCTGGTACATGAACAAAAGGCAAAGTGGAATACAGACTGACGAGTGGGAGGTGTCCCCGCCCCTACCGTCAGTAGTTAACAGCCTTGTTTGAAAGTTAACAGGCATTCCAGCTCGCATACGCAAGCAAAATCTTATGCGAGTGCCTTCTGGTTTGTATGTTTGAAAAAATACAGATTACTTTGAAATTGTCTAGTTTATTCTGGTTGATGAGCACCATTTATCTGATAATCCTAATCCTGACCCAACCCATGAAATACCTTACAGTAGCATCTTAAGCATTAACAAAAAAGGATATATTGTGAGATATGCAGGGACAGCATATACAATACATATATAAAGTGTCTTCAAGAATAATCTTCATTTACACTGCTGATGATGGGGCTGTAGCCCTCAAAAGCTCCAGAATTTGCTATTGCTAGAAGAATGTACTTATTAACCCTTAAGAGCTAGGCTGAAGATATCATATGCAACACCCCAAACCTGGGAAACTTTGAGGTTGGCCATTATAAAAAAAAGCATATCAATGGAAAGAGGAAGCTATGCATATGCACATGGTGTAAGAAAAAAATTCTAAAAAATTCTCCCTACCTTACATGAGAGGCTGAAAATTACTATTTACAACCCTTTTTGGGGCCTCTTTAACAAGGCAATTGTAAATTTTACCAAGTTATACAGTTTTTTTCTAGTAATTAATTATAGTTTATCTTGTAAAATTATAATTACGGCACACACAATATCATAACAGATAAGAACTAAAATCAGCAACAAATTTTATGAGTGTATTATATAAACTTACTGAAATTACAGATGCTGTAACTTATTTGGATTGTACGTGTTTTTCTAATATTTCTTTGGACTTTTCTTTACAAAATTACAATTATAACTGACATACTATCATAAAAAGTAAGAAGCAAGACCAATAACAACCCCTTGGTATATTAATGAGCAAATATATGAAAAGACATCATGTGAGAGGGGCAGTCATACCCCCTTGAAGTCAAGTACACAACTGAGACATGATTTTTGGTAAATAAATTTAATTTTGCAGGTTATTATCAAAAGGCAGCACAACATGATAAGGATTGCAGGGATTATACAAAAGAAAATCATCCCACGTAAAATGTACTTCCTCGTTGGGTATTCTGAAGAGCTCTTGTCCTACTGGCTGAGATGTCCAGTGAAGCTGGAATTACAGACGGTTGAAGATAAAAAAGATGTTGTTTATAAGTATATTTAAAAAATGTTGCAAGAATTTACTCTGTATATAGTTTTATATCTAAGGAATAATAATACAAAGTAAAATTCAGGTATGGTTTTATTTAAAAATTTTCCTTTAAAAATTTCTTTGAAAGTTCTGTATCATGAGTTTGATTTATTATGAATAAATGTAAAGTAACTAACCCTCAAATCCATATTTTACATGGAGATAAAGCTTAACCCTGTGGTATTGGTTATTTTGTAGTGGCTAGGTGACTAGCCCCTCCCACTTCAGGGGAAAGCGAGGAACAACTAGCAATAGGGCTTCAATTTGTTTCTGCTGACTGATGGTTGTGCTGTAGTTGATAGCAGCAGCTTTGACTTTGGAATTTGTCTTTTCCGGCTGACTTTTCATTGTGTTTGGTGAAGTATTCTTGGATTGTCTAGCCATACAGCATAGTTAGATAGAGTTAGGTGCTATTTATTCCTTATTTTGATGATTTGCTTGATTCAGACTTTTTTCCCTGATGTTGACCCTTTTGGTCTTTTCACCTATGTCAGACTCAAGTTGTTCTAGCTTTAGGTATTGAAGCAAAGGCTGCAATACACAACTGACTAAGGAATTTTACGATTCACACACTTATTTATACAAACTGTAGGGGACAGGTTTGTTCAATAGACTTAAGATGTGGATGTATTGACTGGGACAGTAAAAAATGGAAGACTTTAAAATCACATTTAAGTAAACTGGCAAGAGATAGGCAAAGGAGGTCTTTATCTGGCAAGGAATCTCATAATGTTCTTGTTGATAGTGACCCTGTTCCCAGTACGCACTTTGACTATACCCACTCCTTTTCTAGCTCTCCCTCGCTTCTGAACCCAACACCATCGCCAGTTTCGAGTGCAAGATTGATGAAAGGTTTGAGTTGATAGTTGAAATGCTTGCACAGTTAGCCACTTCTGTGAATGTCCTTATGGACAATGAAAGTGTTTCAGAGTGCCCGATGGTGCCTAGTGATAGTGCTGTCTGTGGAGTGCCTGATAGTGCAAGTGAAGTGTTGGAGGAGATGGCTGCCTAGTCCGCCAATTTTCTTAGCAAAGGTCAATGACATACTCCCCTAAACCTGGGAGGAGTCAAACTGGTAGTCTAAGGGAGCTTGTTGGGGTCTGCCCATGGGTAGTTGGTCCCCTAGGTTGAACCAGTTGCAAATTCCCAGGTTGCACCCAAGCACCACTGGTAAGGTGTGTACAGTGGAACCTCGACATACAAAAGTCCCTACTTACGAGAAATCCAAGTCACGAAAGCAAAGACGGAGTTTTTTTTTTTGCTTTGTATACAAAAAAATTCAGGTTGCAAAAGGGTAAAGTCCGAGATTCTCCCGGACCGCCGAGAACAATTTTAAAACTTGCGCACCGCCAACTCAGTAGACTCGCTACCATCCTCCCACTCTCCCATTTGTTTCTGATGCTAGTCACCGCCGTAAGATCCTGCTCTCCTATTGGTCAGCATCTGTCACATCATGCCTCTATGTAAAGGCGTTCCTTGACCATTTTTTGCGGCAGCGGTATTGTAAACACTGGAATTCGTTCGTTCACATATATTTCGTTTGTTAACATAAATTCGTGTTAGTGATTTCGCTTTCGTTTTACTGTAAGTTACTTTATCGTGTTGTGTGTGAACTTAATTACTTACGTTATTAGCCATGGGTCCCAAGAATGTTGCTGAAGTTCACGGAAAGAAGAACGAAGATGGAGATAATCAAGAAGTGTTAATATTTTCTGCCATTTGTTAATGTGTTTCATAAAGTTTAATGTTAATGTTTTCTGCCATTTTTTAATGTGTTTCGTAATGTTAAGTGTTCATGTTTTCTGCCATTTGTCCTCCTCCTCTGACGCCACTTTCGGAGATCGCCTCACTCAAAAGGTAAGGTTCCACATTTTACTACATATGTACGTACATGTACGTGCAGTATTTCTTGTACCATGTACACTAATACGTACACTTTATTTACAGGTACATACTACAATAAAGGTTATGTTAGATATTGATTGGTCCAAGTTGTTGTATTTCATTGTTTATTGGTCAATTTAGCATTATTATAAAATTTACTGTGGTGTTTTTGTAGGGCTTGGAACAAATTAGGCAATTTACATGTATAACGTAGTTCTAGATACGGAAAAACCAGGTTACGAAGGCCGCTTTGGAATGGATTAATTTTGTACCCTGAGGCACTACTGTACTTGGAAATGCATAGTCTTTCATTGGGTTCAGATGAGCCTTCTCCCAGGTGTCAGTGGCACCTTATGGATAAATCACGTTTGCTGAAAAGACATGCAAGGGATGTGTCCCATTCTCCTCCACTACCGTGTAAGAGATTCAAGGATCTTGTGCTTAATCCTCAACTGTCATGTAGCCATTTGGACAGCTTGGAGCATTTTTCTTCTGGACTCACTTTTGTAGAGAGCCAGAGTGTGACTTCCAAGAGCCCTTCCTCTCATAAGCACTCTCCATCTTACAAAGTGACCTCACTTGAGCACCCTCCGGCGCCTGAGTCTCCTCTGGTGCCTAAGCACCCTTCAGCATCTGAAGCTGGCTTAGGTGGACTTCAAGTTTTTGTCTGAGCACCTGAGTGTGTACGTGCCCATTACCACCCATTTGCCCAGCAGTTTCAGAGCACCCATCATCTCTGGAGTGCCCGTTTATACACAGATGCTCAGTGACTCACAGATCTTCAGCAGATACAGAGCACCCAGTAGTGCCGGAATGCCCTTCCACTCGTCTATCTTCTGATGTTGACTTTTCAGGTATGCCTTCTGTAGTGGAAGCCCACTCAATTGTTAACCCAACTTCTACTTCTGTGCACCATTCTCCCTTGCTTAAGGCTGCTCCTACTTCAAGTAGACAAGCTCCCATTACTGTGGACCCTATTCAGGTCAAACTTGGCAGTATTTTAAGCCTACTCAAGAAGGCTCCATCAGCGGCCTAACCTCCAGAATTAGCTTCGTCCCCGGTTTCCTCAGATGAGGAAGATTATGTTCTTGTTCATGAAGCTCGCCCTTCAGCTCATGCATCACTACTAAAGTTTCTGCCTGTGTCTTTTCTTGGTTTCTTTTTTCCTGCTACTCCTTCATTACCTGAGTCTCCTTTTCTCATGGAGGCACAGTTGGTTGACCCTACAAATCTTCCTAAGCTAATTTTTTCTTCATCTACAAAGAAGTCCTTGAGTGAGTTCAACAGTTAGCTTTCACAGAAGAGGGAGCAGGGCAAAAACCATCCTTTGCTTTCCTCCTTCTAGACTGCCTAAGAGGAGACACCAGTTTTACTGCCAAAGGGGAGCACCCATGGAGACTTCTCCGGGCAAATTGAATCTAATAGGAGATCCACTTGTGCTTCGGCAAAAATTATGTTTATTCTACAGCGTTGGCTCACCTCCTCAAGAGTGTTCATTAAGTTTTTGAGGTGCTTAGTTTCTTTGACTGGGTGGTCGGTGCTCTAGCATGTAAGGTTAAGGACTGCCCTGTTTTCTCCAATTATAGTGCATCTGATTGGTTGGGAGTCCTCTCTTTTGCATTGACAAAGGGATCAGGGATAGCTCTTAAGATTTAGCCTCTCTTTATACAATGGGAGTCCTTAAGAAGAGGGAACTGTTATGTTCCTACACTTCTAAAGGAGTGACTCCCTCTGAGAAGTCGGCTCTTCTTTTTTTGCCACTGAATTGTCAACATTTGTTCCTGCAAGCTACAGTTTTGGGGATTTCTTCAGATCTCCAGAAGAAAGGTACTCAGGATCTTCTGTCCCAATCCTCTAGACCAGTGTTGTCCAAACATTTTTGCCTATTGTACCCTTTATTACCTTCTCCTACTGTTATGTACCTGCCCCTCGCCCACCATGGCTGACCAAACTCAGTTTTATTTAGGATAATCATGCAAATAGTAATTTAATTATGAAAAGACTGCATTATAGGAGTGTTGGTCAATAAATTCAAATTTATTACACAAATAAGAATGATGATTTAATAACAAAATGCTTGAAAATTACTTACACAACTTAATGTGAGATGTGAGGCTGATGTTCACTGATGGGATGTTTCTGTTGTGTGTGTGTGTGTGTTTGTGTGTTCCTTGTTTGTTCACGTACCCTCATGATCTATGTTGCATACCCCCAGGGGTATGCGGACCCCAGTTTGGACAACACTGCTCTAGACGACCGAAAGAGGTTTCCATTTATACTTCCAGGACAGTATCTCCCCTGCAGATGTGGCCCTTTTGTGGCAGCCAACTGAGATTTTTCTCCAGGTCTTGATCTGTTAGCAGATTTGTCATCAGATCCACCAATAAATCCTCGTCCAAATCTTCCTTACACAAGTTAGGTTGTCCCCTGAACTTCGGTAGGGGCCAGGCTCCTCCTCTTCTGGGAGAAATGGAGAGACAGACGGGCGGAACCTTAGATTGTCAATGTCCTGAGGGAGGGTTACACCATCCCCTTCAAAGAAAGGCCTCCTTTATCTAACTTTCCAATGGTATTGACTGCTTACTCCAAAGGCTCAAAGAAGTTTTTGGCCCTCTCAGAAGTGTCGTCTCTCCTAAGGAAGGGGACAATAGAAATTGTAGAGAAAGTGAACACCTCAGGTTTCTACAACTGTCTGTTTATTGTGCCTAAGGTATCAGAAGGCAGGAGGCTAGAATTCAGCACCCTGAATGTCTTCATGGTGAAGACAAAATTTAGAATGAAGACAAACCAAACCATGCTGTCATCCATATACTTGGAAGACTGGACGACATCCATAAATATACAGGACACATATTTCCACGTCCCTATACACCAGGACTCGAGGAAATTCCTAAGGTTTATCTATGGGAACAAAGTTTTCTAGTTCTGCACACTTGTGTTTCAGTCTTTCGATGGCACCACAAGTGTTACCAGAGTTCTCACCTCCTTAGCGAAATGACTCCATCTAGTGGGAGTAAGAATCTCCCTGTCTTGATGATTGGTTCCTTTGAGCCAAGTCAAAGGAAAAATTTTCGGAGGACCTTCAGAGGACCCTTTTTCTAGTACAAGAACTGGGCTTGATAAATGTGCAGAAGTCTCAGTTGAATCCTTCTCAATGAATTCTATACTTGGGGATGGTAAAAGACTCAGAGTTTTTGAGTTTCTCCATCCCCAAAAAGAGTGGAGTCTTGTCCGAGGATGATCAACAAGTTTCCCCTTCTCAGTCAGTGTTTTGCCAACAATTGGATGTGTCTCCTATGGACATTATCAATAGAACAGTTTGTTCACCTAGGGAGGCTTCATATGAGACCGCTTCGATATTTTCTAAGATCAGCTGGGACAGGAAGGTGTACCCAGAAGTCATTTGTGTTCCTCGTGACTCCCGAAATAAAGATGGATCTGCATTGGCAGAGTATAGAAAGAAGACTTTTGGAAAAGAAATTCCTCCTTCCTGTGAGCCCAACCTAAACTTATACTCAGATGCATCAAATCTAGGGTGGGAAGCACTTTTAGGAGGCAAGGAATTCTCGGGGATGTGGTCTCTGGAACAAGATAATTGGCATATAAATGTCAAAGAGCTGAAAGTGGTCCTTCTGGGACTTATGAGTTTCAGGACAGAAGTGTGCAACAAGGTAGTGACGGTCCATTCAGACAACATGACAGCCCTGACTTCCATAAAAAACCAAGGGGGAATGCACTACTCTTTCTCCCTTTACGAGGCAGCAAGAGATCATCTTTGGGCAGATCGGAATTAGATCACACTCCTGACATGCTTCATTCAAGGGAAACTCAATGTGTTGCCAGATGAATTGAGCTGGCAAAAACAAGTCTTGCCCACAGAATGGACACTAGATTCTCATGTTTGTTTGGATCTATGGAAGTTTTAGGGAACGCCAATTTTAGATGTGTTCGCCACTTCCAGAAACCACCGCCTGCCTCTCTGTTCGCCAGAGCCAGATCTGCTACCATGGGCAACAGATGCCATGATTCAGGATTGGTCAGACAAGCACCTCTATGCCCTCCCGCCTCTTGAGTTTGGTGAGGCAGGTAATGAACAAGTTTCAGACCCACCAGAATGTGTCCATAATTCTAGTAGACCGTTTTTGGCAAACAAGAGAGTGGCTTCTGGACCTTATCAAATTCCTTGCAGATTTTCCAAGACTATGTATTGCCTCAAAAGACTCTTCTCAAACAACCACATTTTTGGCAGTTTCATGAGGGGTTGTCTATTCTGGTCCTGACAGGATACTTACTATCAGGAAACTTTTCCATATGAAAGGGTTTTCAAGATCCTTGCACACTCTTGCCAAGTGCAAATGGCAGTCCTCTGATAAAGTATATCAGGCAAAGTGGTCTATCTTTCAAGCATGGTGCAGAAAGCAGTGTTATCTTCTCAAACATCTGTAGCTGAAATAGCGGATTTTCTGCTGTATCTGGAAACTGATAGTGGCCTGTTTACTACGACAATCAAGGGCTATAGGGCTATGCTAAGTTCTGTCTTTCACCGCAGGGGAGTAGATCTCTCTTCTAATATGGATTTGTCAGGTCTAATTAGATCATTTGACCATGATACAGGAGGTAGCAGTAGTACCCTGGAACCTAGATGTGGTTCTCAAGTGGTTATCTAGTCTTTGTTTTGAGCCCTTGCACTCAATATCTCTTGTTGTTTGTGGTTACTTTAGATATTGTATTTTTTTTATGTAGCAAGTATAAGTACTTTGTGATGAATTTTCCTAAGCTTTGCTATTGAGGCCAATGCCGGTAGGTGGCCAAGTAATTATGTTAGGCAGAAGTTTATAAGATTAGTTATGTAGGGAATATACTAGCTAGGAAACTCTACTAGTAGAGTGTTTGGTAGATGAAGGCAAAAGAAAAGTAGAAGAGAAAAGCAAACCAGAATGTTTGCGATACGACACTCGTAAAACACAGAAAAGGGACTGGATGAGACAAAAAAAAATCGATGATGCAAGCTGTTAGAGATAAACTTCGACTGAGAGCGATGAATAACAAGTGCGTGGAACAGACTGCCCACAGCAAGCCCTGATTTGTTAGATGTTGTCGCCGGAAGTAGTAGGCATAAAAGATTACCCAATTATGAAGAATTAGGGTGGTCTCTTGAAGAAGAAAGGGTGGAGCCAGAAATCAGAACTAGGTCCAGAGTTCAGTTGGAAGGAGAGAAAATTTCAATTAACTACTCACTTCTAGACGCATAACTTGTGTCAGTTTATACTCCGTGTACCCTGTGTCAATTAGATTTGTGTGTGATAGGAAAGTGAAATTGTGTGTTACAATAATAAAGAACTAAAACGTAGTGTTTTAACTTGCCCAGAATTCTAATGGAAACCGAACTCACATATTTTCTTTATATAACCAGCCTCCTGAGATTAAATGAGAAGTCCAGAAGAACAGAGAAGTATTCGAAATATATAACCATAAGTTCCTAAGGGTAATAGAAACTCAACTCTGTCTGATAAAGGGTACCCCCATAGAACATATAGAACAAATTAATAACAAATACAACCCAAAACTAAAAAGAGAAGGAAAGACCACAACACACTCGTCAGTTCCAGGATTATGTTTGACTATACTCTTGCTGCAAAAGGTTGAGACTCGAGGGTGATTAGCACTGCTGCCATATTTCCTTAAACTCGTTCAAACTTTTCAGGAAAGAGGTGACAGTTTGGTAGATTTGGCATAATTTTTGAGCCATTTCGTCGTGTATGGATGATTAAGGGAAGTGACTGTCACTTCCTCCATTCGTCGGTAAAAAGCAAAACATGGAGATCAAAACATTATACTACTTGGACCTTGTTGTACATTTTTCGAGTTGCTTGAAGTAAAATTTAATTAGGAGAATATATATATATTAAATAAATATATAAATATATATGTATATATATATGTATTATATAATATTTATTTTAATTAAAATTAATTATTATATATATAATATATATATTATATATTATATATATATATATCTATATATATATATATATATAATATATATATATATAATTATATATATATATATATATATGATATATATATATATATATACACAGTAGACCCCCCTATTCGCGTTCTCCAGATTCGCGGACTCACACATTCGCGGATTTCTCTCGGGAATGTTTCCCTGCATTATTCGCGGAAAATTCGCGCATTCGCAGTATTTTTCTATGATAAATATCCACAAATTCCTGGTTTTTTTGATGAATTTCATCATAAAATCCACTTTTTGTGATAAAACTATTAAAAAAACCATGTAGGAAAATTTTTAGTGGGTTTTTCTTGAGTTTTAACTAACAAAATAGGCTGTTTTTAGCATTTTTATAGGGGTTCCAAACATTCGCGGGTTCTAACTATTCCCGGGGGGGGTCTGGTACGCATCCCCCGCGAATACGGGGGACCACTGTATATATATATATATATATATATCTATAATATATATATATATATATATATATATATATATATATATATATATCTATATATATATATATATATATATATATATAATATATATATATATATATATATATATACAGTAGAGACCCGGTTCACGACTGTATTAGAACTCGACATAATCGGATTTCGCCACTAAATTTCCAATAAACTTTGTATCTGTTTTCAACCAAAAAACCAGTTTCCGACCCACGACCATATGATGTTTGTAAACAAAACTGTTTCCGCCAGCCGCCGCTAGTTGGCGTCATCCAGTGCTACCAAATGTAGCATAATTTCATGTTTTTTAGCATAATTTGACCCAGGAATTGGAGCTTAGCATAATTTCTTTCACACTCAGGGTTCTAGTACAATTTTAGAATGTAATTTCACTAAAATTTTAAATAAAATGCAGAAAATTCCTCAATTTCATACACAGCTATAGTGAATGTATCTTCAAGTGAAATTGCCTCAAAAGCAGCACTAACAAATGAGTTAATTGCTAAGTTTGAACCCAACTAAGGAATGTTAAATTTTGTGAATATAAATAAATACCCACAGTGGCATGACAAACGATCAGTAAAGTGTTAATAATGTTTTTTCTTCATGAGTAAAGAATTACTTTTTTTCCTTCTTTGCTTTATTTTTTTCAGTAGTTATCAAAATTTTAATTATGTCTGAAGTGATTTTCACACAATTTTCAAGTATTTATTCATTGTGTATGTGATCTGTTAAAGAAAAATAGTGTTTCAGTGGCATGATAATGATCAAGTAATAAGTACTATGTATGTTTTTCTTCTTGAGTAGAGACTGGTTTGTTTGTTACCTTTTTTTTTAAGTTTAAATTTTTCAGTAAATATCAGTAAATAACAAAATGCTATATTTGAAGTAATTTTCACACATTTTCAAGTATTTATTAATTGTTTATGTGACCTGTTAAAGAAAAATGGTTCTGAGTGGCATAATAATGATGCAGTAATAAGTAAAATTTGTTGTTTTTCTTCACATTTGTATGTGTGATCACGCATTTGTCAAATAGTATAATAGTGATTGCATATCAAATAGTGTACTAGTGATTGCGTATGTGATCTATTAAAGAAAAATGGTGTTTTATTACGAGTTTCCTAACATGTAAAGATCATCAAATTATTAGTTATAATATTGTCTGTTCGTCACTTTGTATCATTTCACCTAATATATAAATGTTTTAAATTTCCATTACATCGTTGTTTTAGCTCAAATGTATTAGAGAAATGAGATAATGGTAGATTAATAGCATAATTCTGGCATAAAATTGCACCATATTTGGCATAAATTCTTGCTCGGACCGACTAGCATAATTTAGCAAAACTGTTGGTAACACTGGTGACGACACTCAGCATTGTTTAAAGTCCGCAACTAATGTTTACAAAAATTCAAACATGTGTCGTGTCTTGTACACCTTGCGCGCATTTCGTTTGCTTTTTCGGTGGTATCAACTCTATACGCAGTTACCTTTTGATTCATCATGGGTCCCAACATTACTACTGGCTATCTATTAAAACCTTTTGCTATTGTTAATCTCTGAAATAATGGAAAAGTGTTTACATGGCATCTCGCGTTTTCCTTCTTCAAAATGTTTCCATCATTTCCAACTCCAAAATAAACCTGAAGTTTCGTCAATCTCTCCTCTGCATGAAAGTGATGAGTGGAAAAAAGATTTAATCAAGCACCCTTGCTTGATTTTTTTTCAAGCGTAGACATATTCTAAAACCATGCTCACACTTGAGGCGCACGTTTCAGTAGCAAATGCAATGCGTATTTAAGTGTTAGGTTTGAAGTGAAGGCAATGTTACGTACGTAGGTTACATGTGCGGTTCGGTAGCGAATGCAATCTTTAAGCTTTGTTAAGCTTGCCGGTAAAGAAGAAGTTAGTCATAGCTTATATCAGAGAAGCCACTATGCCATATTAAGTGCGTAGTAATTAAGAAATTAAGAAGAATCTTTTATGTTGTACTGTAATACGTCAATGTTTACGTGTAAGATTTGGTAGTGAAACCAGTTACATACGTAACATGTTCGGTTCGGTTGCAACGCAATCTAAGCTTTTTAAGCGTGCCGGTAAAGAAGAGTTAGCCTTAGGTTAACTCAGAATCCGCTACGGTATACATTAATTATAGAAATTAAGTAGATTCTTTTATGTTTACTGTAAAAATACGCCATTGTTTACGTGTGAGATTTGGTAGTGAAACCACTGTCACATGCGTAACGTGTGCCGTTCGGTAGCGAACGCAATCTTAATCTTTGTTAAGCTTGCTGGTAAAGAGGAGGTTAGCCTTAGCTTAATCAGAGAAGCCGCTATGGTATAGAATAATTATAGAAATTAAGACGATTCTTTTATGTCTGCTGTAAAAAGACGTCAATGTTTACGTATGAGGTCTGGCAGTGACACAGTTTACATATGCAACGCGTGCGCGGTAACGAACGCAATCTGTATGCTTCGTTTATAAGCAAAAAAAAAAAAAAAAAAAAAAGAGGTTAGCTTGATATTGAACTCAAGAGATGCTGGTACGTAATGGTATAATAATTAAAGACATTAAGAAAATTCTTTTACTTATACGTACGTATATATGTACCATGCAGTACCATAATAATTGTCAAAGTCTAATAAGCTTGAAACCAGCCCTGATATTGGACAATTTGCTGTAAAAGACGCACCTTTTTTATAAGGACATTTATGAAACAAAATCGTTAGTATCATAACATTACATTTACTGAAAGATAATTTTCAAGCGAATTTGTATACAGTATTGCAGTCGACTCCTTAAAAGATTTACCATAAATTAATATCGAATGTAAACGTTTCTAGGCTTATAGCGACGATATGGTTTGTTTACTACCATAGTCCCAATATAAACCACCAGGGCTGCGCTATGGTTTGTTTCCTTAAATGCCGACTTACTGTAGGCAAATTTTTGCAAGTTTTTGATAAATATAAATTGGGTTTAATTTTAAGTTTATTAATTTACTGTAATAATTAGACTTGCTTTTCAATGTTTTTATTATGTTAGCAACACGTTTTATGCCTACCCACTACACTATGTTCTGCTTACTATTTACCTAGGTAGCCTATGGCGCTTGGTCAACAATCAGTTGGACGGAGGCTAGTTTTCTTTTATACTGTATATTATACATTTAAAATTATAAATACACATTTAACATGATATTTATTTAACTTTTAACTTATTTAATTGTAATTTACATGTAATGTATTGTATAAAAAGGCAAGGTTAAGGTAATAACTGATGGTCAAGAACGGATTAATCCATTTTCAGTTATTTCTTATGGGAAAACTTGATTCAGTTCTCGAAATAATCGAATTTCGACGCTCCTTCTGGAACGAATTATCGTCGAGAACCGAGGCTCTACTGTATATATAATATATATATATATATATATAGATATATATATATATATAATTTATACATATGTAAACCCTAATTAAATTTTGCATTGTATGTGTGCATATATTTGTGTGTGTATATATATATATATATGTGTGTGTGTGTGTGTGTGTGTGTGTAACCATATACGTTAAACATAAGCATACATACACATACCATATATTACTTTAAAACAAATGTCCACTCTCAGGATTAACCTTAACCTCGAGGTTAATCCTGTAAATGTACCTTTTTGGATTAGAATTAAATACCTCCTTTGGCAAGATGGAAAACGTGTCATCGCCGCTAACTGTACGAAAGTCTCAACCTTTCGTAGCTAGAGTATAGTGTAGGAACAAGGAAAAATTTTAAATATATTTGTATTTTGCCCAACATACAAACCGGAGCTCTTTACATACATACTGCCCACCTTTAGCCACCCCTCATTCTGATACCTGGCCAGAAGGTAGGTGAATGTACTGTCAGGCGTAAGGGTGGGTATACACACTGACTGGCCCGTATCCAGCTGCACTGAAAGTATATCCATCATATGTAGAGATTCAGGTTTGTATGTTAGGAAAAATACAAATTACTTTAAAATTTGTTATATAAAAAGGCACTGAATAACTGAGATAGGATCCAATCCTTACCAGGATCATGGCCTAAACCTTACATTAAAATAAAGTCAAATGAAAGACCCTATATATTTTCCAAGGGAGTCTATTATATAATACTTATTACCCTGCAACTGACATTATGATGTTGCTTGGACACTGTATAGATGTTTATATTCTACGAGTATTCGAGGCATGCATATGAGTGAAGAACAAAATCTGATTATTAATTACACTAATATGGTAACATAACTTTATTGTGGTTTTACATGAAATGTTATTGTATTTTGGAACATTTAAACATGCACTAACTGTACACTATAAACTGTAAACTAAGTACATACATAAAAACATAAATGAATGCGAAGTTAGAACTACTAGTTCCATACAGTCCTATAATACACTTAAGCGTCAATGAAAAACACAGTTAAAAGGATATTTACATATAGGCTACACATATTCAGTAACCAGTTGAATATTTCTAACATTTGTCTGCAAAATGACACAATTCCTTTGAGCAATGTTAGTAGTGCTAATGTAGACCATTTGAAATGCTATACTGCAGTGACAATAATACAATCAATACAAAAGACTAAAATCAATACAAATGACAACAAAATATGAGTGTGTTTCTACGGAACAGATATTTACATAAAAATAGTGTTAAAAATGAGATGCTTATGACTATCCTTCAATTATTGCAAAGGGTACACAAAGCCCTTGAACACCATAAACAACTTCCTTCACATTGTTATATACTGGAAATGGGCTTGTCATCAAAAGCAGGATTTGCTACTCCAGTTGGCCCCAAGTCTTCTAAAGGATATGAGTCCGGTTTTGGTAAGTCTGGGCCAGCATACGGTCTAAGCATTGGGTTGTCCCAGTGGCTCTCATCTCTTGGTGGTTCAGCTCTGTTGTAGGAGGAAAGGTTAATCTCAACATTTGGTGGAAACGATAAAGGGTCAACCATACGTTTATGGTATGCTTTTTGATGAAGGCACTGCCAATAACTTTTGAGAATCAACAGAGGAATCTTTTGTCTGTTTAAGAAAATGGCAACTAATGACATTTTCCTGCAATTAGATGCTTCTCAATCAGGCGTTTTGAGAAATGTCAATTTCCTCAGGATAAGTATGGCGAGTGATAACCTGCCTGATGCAATGAGGCGTTTTGAAAGAAGAGATTTTCATCAACCTCAAAAAAACCATGGCCAAAAAAATATGGATACAATATACATGGACATAACTTACTAGAGAGACTACGGATCTATGTATGGTAAGGGCAGAACTATTGACTGAGTTACTTCTTATTCAGTTCCAACTGAGAAATGCAAAAAAAGGGAGTACTCACCAAATATGAAAGGAAGAGGAATAACAGGGAGAACTTAGGCACTATAAATGTTTACTAAGTGGGGTAAAGAAAATCTTACAATATTGGAAAAGAAGAAAAAAAAATTTCAGGCATATTGAAACAATCAAACTATATGGGCTATCAAGACAAGTTGGCAATGAAGTAAATGCCCATAATTTGGATATTGAAATTTTGCTGTATAAATTTGTTAATTTTTAAAAGTAAAATAGCAGAGTAGATAGAGCAAAGGGTTGAAGATAATTAAGAGGCACTGAATTTGACCAGTGTCAGATTTGCTCTAAAGTTCTGAGCTCAAACAAAAGTGCAATTTAATAGCAAATGTGTATAAATGACAACCTACTTATATGATAGGTACTCAAATTAAGTAGCATGTAGTATATCTTTATGCTTTTCCTAAATAATATTTGGAAAAATTCTTATCAGATTATAAATCCTAGGATGTAATCTAATAATCTGATCAACTTCAGACACTAGGGAAAAAGAGTAGAAAAAAGTGAAACTTGAGCCTGAATATTCTACAGACAGCTTCTTGTAGGTTGAAATATTGTAAAATTCAAGGAAAATTGTCAACTTTGAAACGAAATAATCTGGCTTTAGAAAGCACAATACTTACTGTCTCTTTTTTCTAAAGTATGAAACCCCTAATATAATAAGGATGATGACAGCGAGCACTGCAACAACAATGCCTGTGATGGCACCAGCGCCCAAGCCACCACCAGATGGAGGTGCTAAAGATATTTCACATCTGTTCCCTGCATAGTCTGAAGGACATCTGAAATAAATATAGTCAGGTTAAATTACTTTATACTAATGATAACTTAACATACTCCACTCTCATAGTTTGTGGCCATTTACCCATTGGTAAAATTCACTTGGGTGTTGGGAGACATAAAACATTTTACCTTCAAAATATTTTACCTCCAAATTGCTGACAAACATTGACCTACTGGAGGACACAATTCTCTCAACCCTGGTGTACCAAAACTTGGCATTTTTGTTTTAAATCAATCACATGGGTGAATTTTGAAGGACTAAAGTTTATTTATTTAATTATTTACTTTACTCAGGTCCGTTAAAAAATTATGAAGATAAATAAATTTAAGAATATAAATAAAAGAAATTTAAACACCGATGTCACTAAGGAAAATAATAACATAACTATACTTTCCTAACTAGATTTTACCACTGTCATATTGGAACTACATACAAACATTCAACGAAAATTTATGATAATTCCCAATATGAGGTTTATTAATGTTAAGAATCTAACTTTCTTAGTTTTTGAAGTGGTTAGCTCTTTTGAAATTCAATGTACTACAGTAATTTAATTTTTCTAGAGTTAGTCAAACCTGTTACCACAGTGCAGTACAAGGTAGACTATATGCTTCACTTTACTTACATGCAAGAGGGGCGATTTCCACTGGCCCCAGAAGAGCTACAAGTGCCACCATTTTGGCAGTAGTTTGTGGGACAACTGCCATCACACACTGATTCGTCTGCATCATACGCTAAGCAAAATTGGGCACCATTGCAAAGCTCTGACTTGTCCATGCATGGAGGATCCAGTTTAGTATCATTGCAGAAGTAATATCCCGGGTCACATGGAGTATGTTCTGGATATAAAGGATGGTTTTCATTGAAATCAAGAGATACGTACAGTATTACATTTTGTGTTATAAAGAAATACAAATATTATTTTCACAAAGGCAGGATTAGAGGATAATTTGACTCTCGAGAAGAATATTTTTCTAGTTTTCAGCTATTTTAAAATTACATTTTAAAATTAAAATGGAGCTAGATATTGAGAAATATCTCATAAAAATCCGTAGCTTATTATATGATTGGTGGGATGTACTATATGTATAACATTTCAACATATTTTTCCAAAAGTGTAATTATTAGGATAACATTACTTAGGGGTAACCTTTTGGAATATTATCTGAAAGTGCAATTGTAAGAATAACATTCAATACCTTACAGTTCAAATGTTAGGATTATATGTGATAACATTCTATTTTTGGATTATATGTTATAACATTCTATATCTGAAATTGCAGATGTAAGACTCAACATTCCTTAACATTCATTATCATCTTAGTGGAAACTGAAGAATAGAATTTTATAATTTTATGGAAGTGTAAATGTAAGGAAGCATTTCATAATTTCATTATCTGGAATTACAAATGTAAGGATAACATTTTATAACATTAATTAACTGAAAGTGGTAGTGTAACACTAAGTGCAGGTGTAAGGTTAACATTTCTTAACATATAAACTGAAGCAACAGACATGTTAATTTTTGTAACTTTTTTGCTACAAAAATTAACATTTTTGTAACCAAAAGGCTGACCTGGACATTCGCTTTCATCAGCATTGTTAGGACAATCTTGAACAGTATCACAGAGGAGTAGAGCTGGTATGCAAGTCAGTCCATCGCCTTTACAATCAAACTCTGTTTTCAAGCATGAAGGTTTTTCAGTAGTGGTGCTGCCAGTTCCTGGACTGGTTGTGGCGCTGCTGCCAGTTCCTGGAATGGTTGTGGTAGTGCTGGTTCCTGGGGTTGTTGGGCGTGTGTGAACAGTTGAGCAAGTGCCAGCTGATGAAATAATAATGGGCACATTAAAGTATACTGTAATGTCCATGCAAGTCATTTTCTCAAAGCAAAGGCCAATTAGATGGAAACACTAAATCCCCTTTTCTAGCCTTGATCTGAAGACAACAAGAAAAAGGCAAAGGAACATCTTATCCACATGGGAAGCTAAGTAAAAGTTAAGTATATCTTAGTTTTACCAGACCACGGAGCTGAATAACAGCTCACCTTGGGCTGGCCCGAGGGATTTGATATTTTTACGTGGCTAGGAACCAATTGGTCACCTAGCAACAGGACCTACAGCTTATTGTGGGATCCGAACCACATTATATTGAGAATTGAATTTCTATCGTCAGAAATAAATTCCTCTGATTACACATTGGCTGAGCCGAGAATCAAACGAAGGACCACCAGATTGTTAGCCGAGAGCGAAAACCACTCATCCAACGGGGAACTCACATGGGAAGCAATAGAACAACCACTTAAAGAGGGAAAATGACAAGTTATGAAAAACAGATGGGAACTAAATAAGAAATGGAATATACATGGAAATGCAGTTGGCTCTTCATACTCTCTAAACAGAAAACAGGAAATGTAGTAAAGCAATAAAAAAAAAAAACTCCTGCAAACTTCTTCAACAAGCATTTTGTGCCTTACTGACATATTCATGTATATAATAAAAGGGACTCTGAACTTTAAAAAAACAGGGGGCTAGAAACAGTCACCAAATCCATATTTATTGATTTTAAAGCAAGATGTCAAGAATCTGCCCAAGAGAAGAGGTGCTAATGCTGACCAGATATATCTATGGCTGTATCTGTTTACTTACCTGAGGTCAAAACCACTTTTGTTACTCGACAGATAAAGTGCCTCTTCTTTTACCTCTCATTTATTCAATAATTGTTTCTTTGCTATGAATAACACATTCAGTAATCAGCTTTTGTGTATTATTATTATAATATATTTATATTTACAGTATTAAGTACTCTTTATTACCCTTCACTTCTTTGTTTAAATTTTTGCATACGTATATGCATTCTTCCAAGGGAAACTTGCTGTGTAGCTTTTTTCTTCATTGGAATATGTGCTAATTTGAATTTTAACCATTCAAGTAGCTTTAGTCATCACTGCCAACACATTAGTAAGCAAGCTGAATGTGATGAGACTCGCTTCTCAAACGGACAAGAAATGACCCTGAGATAGCCACTTTTCTAGTGTGTGTGTGTGTGTGCGTTTTTTTTTTACAGGAAATAAAAGTACTTCTTACCTAAGATACTGATTCCTTTCTGAGCTAGTCTTGCTAAAAGCTATGACTTGATAACCATATATAGATATAGGTAGTTCTCTCTGAACTAAGTAAGTCTGAGTTTTTGTCAGTGTAAGCCCAACCCTGCTTAGAAAATATGACAAAACTGCAAAAATTCCTAAAAATAAATCTTCATATAATTCCATGATAATGGGTGAATGGAATATATTATAATACAGTGCTACATACTGTGGATTGTATTGTGAATGAACACAATATTACTGGGGTGTGATGGACCTTCTAGTTTAACCAAGAAAAAAAAATTATTTAATTACTTACGACAATTCTTTTCATCAGATCCATCCATGCAGTCATAGAAACAATCACATTGAAAATCAAGTGGTATGCATTCTTCAGTATAACATTTAAATTCATCTTCCTCACAGGTACTATTTGATGGTGATGGGCCAATGCCTGTTTCACATTCCTAGAAGAAAATCAGATGTTTTTAATCAATTACTATATATCAGTTTAAAATGTTTATAGTCAAGGTATCTTGCTATTTAAAATGTTTATAGTCAAGGTATCTTGCCAATATAATCCGTCTTAACCTTGCTATTTTATCTGATGTTTAATAAGAATGTTTTATTAATTAAACAATAGTTATGGTATTCTTTTTTAATTAACATCTTTAGCAGTATGTATGCTTAAACAATTATTATTCTTTTTTAAATTAATATCTTTAGTGTTCTTTCATTACAATGTAGGACTGGATACTTTGAAAGAGTTGTTTCATAAACTTTCCGATGGCAGGAAAAAATAGTGTCCTTACTGTCACGTTTGATTAATTCATCAGCATAACTAGACAAGAGCAAGTTTCGTGGCTATTTCAAGATTCAGTAATAACCAGTATTAGGGTCTGCCCCTGCCTAGGGTCACATCTTGCCAACACAGGATTAGTAGAACACAGAGCCCTAGGTTGGAACACTTTACAACAGATAGGCTAGTGGGTAATTCAAGTTAAATGGTTCATTAAAGGAACTAGTGATCTTGCAAAATTTTTCTTCTTGCATGTGATATAATTGATGTTGTTAGTCTTTTCTATTATTTTTATGGAGTGGAGAGGCTATACAGTATTAATTCTCTTAGAATTAGATCTTAGAACATGCTGGTAAGAATATATTGACCCTCTTTCAGTAATTTCTTACGGACAAGGAATTCATAAGTTAGAATAATTTCTAGCAAATAATTATTTAAACTTCAACAATGATCATGTATTATATTAATGCTGGTGATGTGCTGCTTAGTATATAGAATAATTGTCTATCTTATCATATCTCTACCAAAAAACAGAGAATTCTTCAAATCACATTAAACAGAACAGGTTGTTGAAATTTTCTTTTAGCAGTACCCAACAGTTACCTCTCAGCATGTTCCACAACAATTTCAAATTAAACATCTTTTATTTTATCCATAAAAATCTCGGTATGTATGGTGATATTTTTTTTTTTTTTAATTAGGTTCCTCACACCAAGTCATACTTTCTAATAATATTAAACAATAAACAATAAGCCCTGTACCACCAGTAAAAATTTACTTACCGGTGTTAATGAAACATCATCAAGTGCTATGTAAGTCTTGTCAGAATCCCCTGTTTCAGCTTCAAAGACAATATTAAAGTTGTTGTTTATGTCCACCTGAATGACCTCCTCTTGCCAATAAGCTGGTCCATTACCACTTCGAAGTAACACTAGCTGTCTTTCTCCAGTTATTGCTATAAAAAATGATTTGTGCTGTTTATTTTGAGAACATTAGGTTAGGTAAAAACTATTTTTTTTATCTACAGATAAATTTAACAAATTATAAACCCATTAATCATAAAATAGCCTCAAACTGTGTGGAATACAACTAGGTGCATAACATGAACCATTTCAAAGGAAACAATTCCAGTACATGTGAATTGCCAACTCCTTGATCCTTGTGGATACTCGACTAATAGACATTCTTCTGTCTGCCTTGGTACTGTCATTTGCTCCAGCCCTTACTAGCATTTCCACTATGTTTCACCATGAGCCACTGACAGAATTCCATTTTAAGTTTTGTTCACATTTCGCTTTCTGTTATGTGCTTATAATGTTTTGTGAGTTTTTCCAATGAATTACCCTTTGGCAGACAACCAATGCATTACCCTGCTATTACTGTGAGTAGCGTACTGCTCTTTAGTTTCTTTTTTCCGTGTTCCCCTACTTAACCATTAACTTCTGCCATCATAGCTGTTACGTTAATGGGGCTATTATCAATTTTTTCCGTTGTCTTTAGTTGGGTTCATTGTTTGCATTGTAATGTTTGTTAGTAAATTCTTTCCCTTTTTCCTCTTTCACAGCACAGTGATGGTTACCTTTGGTTGTCTGTTTTTACTTATTATGTGATTTTTCTTCTGTCTACTTCTGAGTGAATTTACCTGTGCTGGCAGGAATGATAAGTCCTGCAGCACCATCATGTAATTGTTAGAGAAGGGCCTCTATTTGCAGTGCCATTCTTATAGCGGCATATGTTAACTTCCACACTTCCATGTGCAGTTTACAAGAATTGGTGTAAAGAAAAATTGTATCATTCGGGGCAGTCATCATATCTAAGTGATGTTCTTTCCTCCTGTTAGTGAGCCATCCAACTGATCATAAACTATGGTTTCCTCCTCCATTCTTATTTCTTTAATTAATGTTGTCATGGGAAGAGAATAGTACTGTATTTGTGGACATCTGCAAAGATCTGAGAGTTGGCTGATAATGTGTTCTGGAATAGTTTTCTTGGAAATGCTTCACGTTTTGCACATGAATGTATTCTGCATAATCTAAGACTATTTGATGATTAAATGGGTTTATATAAACAATTTTTTTTTCGTTTTGTCGTAGCTACAGTAATTTTAAAAATCTAAACAGGCCAAAGGAGTTGAAGCCTTCTGGATTTACATTATGGTAAAACAAAAATGTATGACAATTCATTGGTATAACCCAGCCTGTGAAATACTTTATACAGTAATGAATTAGCAGTAATGGAAAAGTAGTATCTCTGCTTAATATCTTCTGACAAGCATCGGGGAACTTAACTTCACCCAGACCTGGCCCAAAGGATGGTGAAAAAGTCCTCCTAAAGGAAGCATGACACAATTCTTTTAAAAGAATGAAGCTCAAATACAGAGACAATGCAGGATGTGGAAACCAACTGAAAGTTGAAGAAACAAATTTTTCTTCAGCTCAAGTATAACTTTTCAAATGTAAATGCAACATGAAAAGTTTGACATGGGCAATAAAAATGCATTACTTAATGGGTAAAAAAAAAAATTAAAAATGAAAATGAAATATTTAGATGTAAGCTTGGCATTCTCAATTATATGTCCATTTCAAGTTTGAAGCAATCTGTACATCCAGACTATTCATAAAGGAGACAGAGGATTTCATTGTCATCAAATTAAATAACTAGTTGGGAGAATACAGATGTAGGCTGTAAACATTTCTTGGATTAAGTGGTATTGAGTAGATTATGATGAGTTCCAGAGGGGGGACAGACAGGATTTAATTGTCAACAAATTAAATAACTAGTCGGGAGAATACAAATCTAAGCTGTAAACATTTCTTGGATTAAGTGACCTTGAGTAAATTATGATTGCTCTATAAAAAGGAGCATGTTATTACACACTCATCTGATTACGAAATTATTTGATGGAAATACCAATGACCAAACTAACATCATTTCTACAAGAGTGCAGTCTGGGCTAAAAAATCTGGAGAGAAGTATCTTCCAAGGAGTTTTGTTTTCAATTGTTGTGGAATCAATAAACACAGACCAAAGAAAGGAAAAAAATTGATATTTAAAATATAACCAAAACTCACATTCCAAATATACCCTGAGGATGCCAATGTTGAGTTCACCGTTCACAGTAAAAGCATCTGTATGCATGTAATACCAAAGTCTGATAAAGCATACTCCCTTTGATGCTGGGTATTCATGCTTGATAACCAAAGCTCCAATTAATCCTGGAACTTTCTCACTGCTTGCTACATATACATACTGACCTGGAATATAAGAGTACATACAAGTCAAACATGATTACCATTTTCTTTGTTCATATTTTCTTGTAGAGAATGACTGAAAGTTTGATATTTCCTGAAGTAAAAGCATGTAGAAATTCCAGACAACTTTCATTCTAAAGGATTAGCATTATACAAGAACTAATAAGGTAACAAAAAGACTAATCTGTTTTCTAATCTTTTCATGAATGCTCCTATACTTTGGATACTTAGGTCATCATCTTTGTTTTTAAATGCAGTTCTTTCATTCATTAATCTTTGTAACCTCTTTTAAAATCTAGTGGTGGGCAGTATAAAAAGCATAAGAATGATTGCAAATTGATTAGTAAAAAATGTATTGTGGCCATAGAAAACCGATTATTAAAAAGGTTGAGAGAAGTTTTAAAAGAACACAAAAATCCAACTTGTGGATTTGTCCTACCGAGTCCATTAGTAAAGGAGCTAACGCTGCCAATCTCTACCTACAGCAAAATGACAAGGATGCACAACTTGCTGTATCACATTTAAACAAAAACAAGTGAAGATAATTGAAAAGCATCTCTCTTAAAAAGTGAGAGAACTTATGAACTGTATTGAAGTGCCACATCAATACAAATGATCATTTACTATTGTAATACAAGGTATTAATGCTTAATTTACAATGAAAATCAAGAATGAGCTTCATCAAATGTGACAAATATTTTTCAAACTATACTAAACTTTAATTTGCTGCTATTGTTTGTTTAATTTTTTAGCAAATGCCTCCTGTTTTCTTCTCAGTTGCACAAAATGTAATGCAGATTTAGCATATTTCAAATGAAAACTGACAAAGTATTAGAAATATTCAGCTCCACATTACATAAGACATTCAGTGAATAAAAAAAAAATTAAAACTGCAATAAACACAATATTGTTAAGATGATATTTACAGATATTCATTACATTCACAAGTTTCTACACACAGTACACAAAATATTACTCTGAGCATACCAACAGATCCGGGAGTGTGGTCTTGTTGGGGTCCTGTGTGAATGTCAGGAGATCTCAAACTCTGGCCCCAATCTAGATCATCATCTGTTGCTTGGGAGTAGGCACATGAGGTCAACCAAGAAGGTGAATCAAAATTACAGTTGCCCTGAGAAGTTATATAAATTTGTCATTAGTCTCTCATAAAAGAAAAATGTACAGTATTTCTTTACACCAAAAATAGGTGTTATTTTCTAACATGATGGATATGATTGTTCCCTGAAAACATTGTGGATATAAAGCATTGAGATACACCTCGAGGGATATAGATTAATATCTTAATGCATAAACTTTGTATATAGAAGTGTATTTATGTACTTACGGTAAGATGATTTGGAAGGAAGCAATAATTTTGTTTCTAATAGTGAAAGGAAAAATACCATAAAAATAATAAACCATCTTTTGTAACAAACAATAATAACTTAGTGCAAGAAAGGTATTATGATAGTCTACTCATCTCTATTTATAAAATTATCAACAATAGATGTTTATGCAAGATAAGTAAAAAGATTTAAAATGCAGTTTAAGCTTAGGATAATTTTAACATAATCACCAACAAATATATGAAGTGTTATTGTTTGTAAGTCATTTTTTTACTTTTATTCTCATATAATAGAAACCTCAACCTGTCATCCATAATTTTTAAAATACGTAATACTGTAATATAGTTTTAAAATATGTTTATTTCTTAATTACGTGTGCTACATATTTTCCATTTTGAAGAAAACATAAAATACATAATCTGGCTATGGTAACAAGTAAGTAAGCAGCATTTTCAGGTTTCCCATCACGCTATGTACCCTACCTTGTTCATTGAGCGTTGGATGTTACATACCTTAGAAGTGTCAAGTCTTTGATGTACTAGTAATGTAATTTATATGACATATATCATTTTAAAATGATCTAAAACTGAATACATAAAATTATTTATAATCTGGTACATAACTCACCACTACTGCAGGGCACTTGTATTCATCACTGTGATCAGAGCAGTCATACTTGGCATCGCAGGCATATTCCCTGGGAATGCACGGACCATTGTCACACTGAAACTCTATTTCATCTTGACATTCATCAGTTTCTGGTGCGCATGAATAGAAAGTAATATCATCTAGAGCAACATGTACCTGAGGGAGAAGAATGTTATGAATTTTCATATAAAATAAAATGTGAAGTGTGAAGATTCAGAAGTGATTCGAAATGTGTAATACTTTCCCTCGCCAACTTAGGCATTACTGAATTCTTTTTAAAAGATAAAAACAAGCAGCTAAATTTTTTGCATTATGTAGATGAAACTAATTTGGGAATTCATCCTGGTATATCAGAACAATTTAAAAAAAAAAAAGCCCACAAATAAGCTGACACCAATAGCCAAAAGCCAAATAATTCACTGAGGGATTACATATGCACTCCTAAATCGGGTACCTGATGGACAGCACTTTATATTATTGATGCAAGTTACCTAATTGTCTGAACTAATCCAAACCTGGTTTGGATTGAAAGAAAATTGAAATTCTATAATATTACTAGGGAAGAAAAGTCTAGGTTTCACATAAAAAAAAAAATTAAACACTTTTTTTTTGTGGGAGAACTTTTCATTAATTTACAATATTCTGGATAGTACTTTCCAAAAGTAAGTATACTGTACTTTATTCATGACTATCAACAATACGTAATTGTAAATGTTACTTAAAGATGTACCTCATTATCAGTAACTTTACTCATAGGTATTGTTTCACTACTGTTTTAGGTTAAGGTTGTTAACTGGAATACCATACGGAATCATTTTCTTTCCACCTCATAATTTTGTCAGCTGCACACTCCATCAGTTTTTCAATGCTGCAAAGTACCTAATGGGCTGTTGTATGAACACTCCTGGAATTGTCCTGCATCCTTTGAATTGCTTTATGCCACTTAAGAGGTTTCACCCTAAAGACTATATCACTTGAAAAAAGGGATTTTGACGAAGGAAAAATCTATTTCTGGGGAGGACTTGTGTCGCCCGGTGAATAATTATATCCTAAATATACCAGAGAACGTTGTAATTTTTACAGGCAAGTCACATTATATATTTTAAATAAGGTCAGGGTGAAACTTACAGCATCTTCCCCAAAATCTGCTTGGAAAAATAACTTGAAATCTCGTTTTCCAGTGACTTTGACAAAGACAGTTTTCCACTCCGGATTATTTGTTGAATGATCAGTAAACATGTCCTCAATCTGGTAGAGTATGATTTGGAAAAATAACAATAGAATATAAAAAATGATGGTAAGTATTTCCATATACAAATAACTCAACATATTAAGCTACATTTTAGCAAATCTTTATATAAACCATACAAGTTTCATAATTAAAACAATTCTGAATGAATGAATGGCTCAAGTATATTGCATTAATTGTTTCATATTTGAAATAAAATAAATAAAACTTAACCAGACAGTTTTCAGAAATACAGAATAGTAAATAATATGTAATATAAACTAATGGTGCATTGCACTTGAAAAATGTGAACGGATTTGACTACTGTTTACTGATAGTTTAACATAATGATGAACATTTTAATTAACATGCCAATACATAATTTAAAATTTAGTAAACTGTTATTTAGGTATGTGCAGTCTTCTGACTGACAGATAGTGACAAGATGTACAGTAAAGAAGTGTCTACAGAGATGTAAAAGATAAAAGTTAAAACCAAACTCACTCGTGTGAGTTTACAAGATAAGCCTAACCTTGATTACTGTGGCAAGCCAGTATCTTACCTGACCATACTTATCCTTCCTCTTAAGCTTCAGAGTAATAGGATTACTTCCTGTTGTGGCAAGATAATAGAAAAAGTTGATGTGACAATTTTGACCTACAGATGAGAACGTCTTGCTTTCCAGTATTGAAACTTCTGTTCCTTCACTCTGCAACACCGAATCAAAGTAAGTGGTATTTTAATATATTTTAAAAATTAACACCACATTATATGCTAAGAAAGAATTGGTTTCCAAAGAAAACAATACAGATTCTATTAAGGAAAAGCTGCACTACTGCAAAAATATAAAAGCCTCCAACTTTTGTTCCATTTTATTGCATTACTTATTATTTTCTTAGGCATCCTAAACCTTCTAAATTAAAGCATGCTTTCTGAATAACATTTATTGAAAAATAAAAGAATTTACCTGGACACCTCCATGACCTTAATAAAGAGGGCGAGGTAACAAAAGAAATAACAGAAAAATATAGACAAGTTTTCCTTAAAATTCACTGATGTAAGTTATTCAAATGTAAAATGAAAAGATTTACTGAAACCATTAGAATATTACCAGTAATCAATTAGAACTGGTAGTAAAAAAATAATACTGTGGTAGTCAAAAAAATAATACTATACTACAAGTCTGAATATTCCACTCAAATGTCACCAGGATACTCTCTTACATTATTTGCCAGCTAACCATTCAATGTAAACATATTATTTGTTCAGAATTACAAGAGTGAAAATGGAATGTCTAGAAAACCATACAAAGAAAATCCTAGCTAAATAGTTTATTGTTGAGCTGGTTTAAATAAAGCTGAAACTTAAACTAGATCAGTTAAGGGAAATAAATTTAAACTAATGAAATATTAAGTAAAACAAAAGGTTACTTGGAATTCAGGTAGTATAGTAATGTATACAAGACAAAAAATAAAAAATCATGAATTAATCACATTGCAAAAAGATTTGGACAACATAATAGCATAATTTTAATCTATTTTCACGCATCATTTCAAAGGAAATAAAAAAAATCAAATAAAAATCCCAAACCTTCTCCTTTGCTGCAACAAGGTCATGAGTCGTTGACTTATGATTGTGGTCTGCATCTGGTCCTGGTGGATCTGCTGGGAAGCCACTTCTAAGCCAGTGAACAGAACTGCTCAAGTCATCAAACCAGCCACATAAATCACCTTCTGTTTCAAAGTTGCAGCTCTTGGCTAAGGAAGGAAAGGTTAAAATAAATTGCTACAATGGATTTTAATTATTGTTTTCAAGCATTATATTAGCACACTGCCTGCGAGTCTCTTCTGTGGAAACATTATGATCAAGATCAGCACATTTAGTACACACAATAAGAAATGCAGAAAAATATCTATAAAATTATATCTAGCATAAAGGTTAATGGAGATACTACCTTGGATGCTATTTTTCCCTCAGATGACTGATATGACCATCATCCTTTTTTGTCACGACTCTGAAATCACTCCTTGAGAAAAAGTTTGCATAATTGAAAATTATTTGTCACGACTCTAAAGTTACTCCTTGAGAAACAGTTTGCATAATTAGAAATTAATTAATCGTTCAACTTACTGCAACCAATTTCATCTGTGCCATCGCCACAATCATCACGGAAGTTGCAGGCTTCTGTGGGGGTGTAACATTTTCCATTATTACAAGCCAGTTGACCTGGTGGGCAGATGGGGACTGGAGTGGAAATAACATCCTCACCTGGAAGGTGTTGGTTATCAGACAGTTCACAACCAGGGGTCATGGATAAGTCATCAATAGCCAAATATCCACCATCCTCTTGCATTATCCGACCCTCTATAACAATCTGGAAGAGGAAAATCAATATCTTAGACTTACACTATTCAAAGGGTGTAGCAATTATTTACAGTAATAGAATCTTATGGAAGAATACATAAAAGAGACATTAAAAATTTCAGATATAGTGCTAAGTTTAGTATTATAGAAGAAACTTATGAAAATAACACTAACTGCCTACTGAACCATATTACCAACAAAGCAATATCAATATTCTTACCGCATAATCATCATTGACTGTCATGTTTTGAGCATTGCATTCAATTCTGAGCCATATATCCTCAAGTAATGGATCATTGGTGTCTATCAGCTGTAGGCCATCATCGTAATAGGAGAATCGTCTGAATGAAAAATTTTATATCAACAAACAGTTTTAACCATTTAAATAATGAAAGACTTATGGCATCTGCCTTGAAGACTGCACTATTCCTGTTACCTTTTACTATGAAATGACAAATTAGAAGAGGTAGGTATAAGAGAACTTTGTCATATATGAAAGCCTTGTACAGTTGGTAATTTTACTGAAAAAGAAACAACCAAACAAGGGGAAAAGAGCCTCCAAGTGCTAAATTGAAGCAACAAACCAAAAGGTAAATAGAATTGACACTTGACCTATATAACTCTTTTGCCCAAAGGAATGCATTTTCTTCATTTCTGGTAAAAACACAAAGTATTTGGATAAAAATTAAACATTCTATGCATGAACATATGTAGTAATAAACACTCATATTTAGCATAATGATAAAGCTTTCCATATCAGTGTTTCACAACTGATGTAAAATAAGTTCTCTCAACTCTTTTCTGTCTTGTGCTCTTTCTGCCTTAACTCCCATCATGTCCAAGTCTTCATCTATCCCTTTTCTCCATAATGTACTGTGCCTTCCAAATGCCCACAAATATGGGACCAAGTAATGAGATGAGAAAATGTAACTTAAGCTCTCAAGGTATTTAAAACCACAAAGCAAAGGGTTCTGCCTAAACAACTCTTCTGGATGTAAGATGTATATGATAATATAAGATGTATATGATATTAACCACAACTAATTCAAGAGTAAACATATAAGAGTAGCCTGGACTGATACATAATATAAAAATAATATAACACAACATTACAGCTAAGATGTGACTGGGCAAGAAACACTATGGAAAGTAATGCAATTGCACTGAATTAGGAAATTCAGTTGACAAAAGCCTACAACACCAAGGCAACAGAAATATCAACATCAATGAAATTGTTATCAATTATTAAACAAAAGGCAACAAAAATATGTGATCTTGAGACTGTTGTATTTCGGTCGGGTAGGTGTCTCATCAGGTATATTTCATTATGATGAATAAGTTATCTTCTACTGCTTTCCATGTAAGCTGCTACGGACTGAGATATAGGCTGCGCAACTGTTGTAAAATTTGACCCTATGGTCTACTTATGTCATATGTTTTGGTCTCCAGAATGAACATCAAGAGCAAAATATTTCAACAGAGGAGGATGATCTCATGCCTCTGTATAATTAGATACACTCAAATTTTAAAAAAATTAAAAAGGCAAAGTACCCTGAGCTATATTGAATAAAAACAAACCTGTAAATATTGATATCTCCGGGGTTGTTCCCACGTAACTGGTACCACATTCTGAAAGAGCAGTGAGTGGTGGGCTTTCCACTGAAGACCTTTGATCGTAATTGAGCTGTTCGTATCTGATGTCCCGCAAGATCTCCACCAAAAGAAAGATAATGACCTTGAAAAAGAAAAAAAATTCATTCAATCGGACAAATAAATTTAACTTTGACTAGGAAGTCATGGCCTGACCCCAGGAAGGATGAGTTTCTAAGAAGAAAACTGAACAGCATAAGCCACCTCATCCTATACAGTATTTATACAGAAGCTCTTTTGGTAACTACATGATGTGCCATTCTGATGATCTATTTTTCCTACTTTTTCACTTCTTGGATATTATGGCTATTTAATTAACTATGTTGAGTTCCCTTTACTAGCCTTGTAGTACTTATAACTTGTTTCTCTTCTTCTAGTTTTATTTTTCTGTCTCCTTTTGTCTGTTTGCTGTGAGATCTGCATCAAGATCATAAAATTATGAATACAGTAAATCCCCCTGTATTCATGTTCTCAAGATTCATGGACTCACCTATTTTCAGGGTTCTCTATGAAACATATAATAGACATTATTAGCGGAAAATTCGCCTAGTCATGGTGCATATTTTTCACTGAAAAATGTTCATATCATTTTCATGGCTACAAGCACTTTTTGTGATAAAACTATTGAAATACTCAGGTATACTCATTTTTAGTGGGCTTTTGTGTTCGATAAAAATAAGCTTTTTTTAAGAAGGGTTTCAAGTATTCACGGATTTGAGCTATTTGGGGGAGGGGAGGTTTTGGTATACGTATCGCCCGCAAATATGGGGGTGGCTGGGTCACTGTAACATACAAGGTATTTTATTTTCATACATGAGATGGACTTTGTCTATTCACTGAGATCGTTTTAGTAATTTTTACTACTTAGCTAGTCTTAAATTCAACTTTATCCAGCCAAGAAAAGCTAACCATGTATAAATTATACTTAATTTGCATCCCATTCTCAAAAACAAAGCATATTTGTAGATCACAAATGGTGATTATCCATAAAACATTTTTGAAGACTAAGATACTTCGTTGACATTTACAGTATACAGTAAATATACCAAGTATTTATTAAATTATCTTGCAAAATAAGTTTACTTATTTACTGCTACCTGTTCCATTTTATTAGGAACCAGCTATGTAATACTAGTTTTTCACCTTCTTTAGTTCCAAGAGAATGATCCGTTAAGGGCTTCATTCCTGTCATATCTGATGAGGCCCTTGATAGAACCCAGTCACCAGAATCCACATCTGTTTCCTGGATCCATTCATCACAAGCACTTTCAAAGTTGCACCTTTGCACGAATGTTTTGCACCCATAATCACTTTCATCAGACCCATCAAAGCAGTTATTAGCATAATCACAGACTAATGGCTGAGGAATACACTTTCCACTGCTGCACTGGAATAGGTCCTCATCCCTGCATGTTTCACCTGGAAGATCAGAATGAAGTGAGAGTTGAAAGGTTGAATACATATACATTAACTAGTTGAACGCTGCAGAGCTGAAGGTCATTTATCTCCGTTTGTATAAAAGTTCATTTAGTTTCATTTATCGTCAACATGAAACAATTTCGTTCATACCATAAGGTGGTGGGATGGGAGGCTCACAGTCCATAAAGCGGATGTCATCAACTGAGAGGGCGCCTCTGTATGTGAGTCCTCTTCTAACTTCTAGAGACACTTGTTGACTATGAAGATGACCTAATGGCATTTCCACCTAGAAACAAAGTATATTTATGAAAAAATAACATTTATTTCAACAAATGTTTATGTTTGTTTATTTTGTTTGTATGGTGCTTTTACGTTGCATGGAACTAGTGGTTATTCAGCAACGGGACCAACGGCTTTACGTGACTTCCGAACCACGTCGAGAGTGAACTTCTATCACCAGAAATACACATCTCTCACTCCTCAATGGAATGGCCGAGAATCGAACCCGCGACCACCAAGGTGGGACGCTAATACCATACCAACCACGCCACTGAGGCGCTGCACAAGATTGTCTTGATTAAAAGTTATAATAGAGAGACAGAATTGCATTTCATCACCTGTTTGGGTAATTATGTTATTGTAAAGTACTTTACAAACAGAACTCTTCACATTTCTAACTCACAGTGCTTGTCCTAAGGATTTTTCTGATATAATATGAAAACAGTACTTAGGTAAATAAAAAACTGGGACACTTAAGTGGGAAGAGACCAAATGAAATGAATGAAAAGTAAAAGGAAAAACAGTTAGGGAGAAAGTGACATTTCAGTGAATATTTAACACATCTGAAATTTACTGAGCAAGGCACACTGTTAGATCTCCCAACAAATTGTAAAGCAATCTTGGTGGTGACCTCATCATTATCACCATTACCTTCAATAATGTGGCATATTTTACCTCCACAGGGTTAGATGTGAAATGAGTTCTGTCTACTATCTTTTGTCTTGTGTATTTTTCCACTAAATTCCTCTCTGATCTAGGCCTTCATCTACTATACCCAATCAACATGACTGTTTGTTCATTCCTATTTCATGCTAATACTTATCTTACTTTCTGTTCCTCATCCCTTCACATTACATATCCAAATCAATTCTTATCACTCAAATATCGGGCTAGTTTCCAGTTAGTGAACTTCACATCTCTCCTCAACTTCCTAATTTGTAATTTCATTTTCCCAATACTATGGCCATGAAAATCCTCCACTGTCCTTGTCATCCATGTCTATGTGGCATAAAGTAGTAAAGATCTCATACGGATGATTTTATTCTGTTTTCTTTTATTCTTTTAAGATACTTTTATTCACTATTAGACTAGGTTGTAAGTTTTATTCTATGTCAATTGTGCCTCCAAGGTAACAGAGACGTTTAGCCTCATTTAAATCCAGCCGTTCTACAATCAGATGACACCTTGTTTTCCTCTCATCCATACTTGCTCATTTTATATATTTCAGGCATAAAAAAATCTATCTATGCATTTAAACATAATCATCTCTTGTAATACCATAAGTTATATTCAGTATAGTTTAGCACTGCCCTCTTCTCTCATAGCATCAACATAGCCAGTTCCTTGAATATACTTTCTGCTTTGTTTCTTTTCCTGCTATTTTTACTTACTTTAAATTTTCAGTCCTCTCATCTCCGTTTAACTATTTCACATTCTTAAACTTTTCTTAAAGTTTTTCATCTAATTGTGCTATTAACAACAGGTCATCTACTCATGACATCCTTCTTTATTAGGTTAAACAGTGAAGGACTCAGTAGTAATTCTTGATAGACAACAGCATGTATCTCAGATTCATCTAAGACACCGGCCACTGTCTCCACTCTATATCTTGTATTATAGTAACACTACTAGTTTAATGGATGTTCTGGTATCGCCTGCTTTTGTAATGCCTATTCAATTGCTCATCTAGGGACTCTGTAAAATGCCTTCTCATGTTGAAAAACCAAATGTTATGCATTTAAAGAAACCTTACCACATGCCATCCTCTATCTTGGTTCCCCTCTATTTCAAACTGCTCAGTTATTTCACCAGTCAAAGAAATCAGTAGCAAATGAAGTGACCCAGGTTCTGGACCATCCATATAGTACCACATCCTTAGACGACAAGTGATGCCAGCTTCACCTGAAAGCAAGCAGTAATGAGTGACTCTATTCAAGACGATAAACATCATCTTGATTACCCTCATGAAGGACAATATACAAACCACATAGCCATTGAATATCATCACATCAATTGTCTTAATAAAACAGTCGTTGCGTAACTAAATCAACTGGGGAAATGTTAGAATTTCTCTGCTTGTGTGAAGATGACTTCTGAGAGACTGATATACAAACCAGTAAATAATTTTAAAGTAAGCCAGATACAAAGTTCAGTGCTGCTCAAATTATATACAATTAGTATTATACCTATAAACAAGGAAGTCAAGAAGCTGGTTGCTGCCTCAAACTCTCCTTCATCAGAAACAGTGAAGAGCAAATGGCCAGTTTCATCCAGAAGAGTATGATCAAATCGTGGCATGTAATCTTTCTGTAGGGTATTGTTCAGAGGGTCCTTGGGGCGCATCACTTTCCACCTGACCCACGTAAGAAAGCAATGGTAGTAATTAAAACAAAAAGTTTTCCCCAAAAAATAAATTTCACACAAATAGAAAGATATGATTTATGGAAGCTACTGAGAAATATCAACTCCTTTTACTGTCTCATTTTATTACAGTATTTTTGTAATCATCGTAAATACGTACTGACTTCTGATTGAACAATTTCTCACCTTATGTTTAACCAAGACTAACAGAGAAAAGAAACACGTGTTTAAACTACTTTATATCAATAAATGCTGTTGATAAAGGAATGGTAAATAAAAATTGGCAAAACTACAGAAATGATAAAAAAAAGTTTTAAAACTGTTGAAAATTAATTCTAGGAAATTATTCTGTTTTTAAATAATCTTATTCAATGCAACATTAACAAAGAAAAAAATAAGTTTCCCCTTATAATGTAAAGGACCCAAGTTTACTCAAGCAGGGTATTTCCTTACTCTCAGTACGCCTACTGGGAAAGGGTTGACACTAAATGAAAAGAAACGTATTAGTACTTCCTACCACACCCCACTTATATCTGCCAATAAAATATGCCTATTAAAATATGTGCTATCTTCCATTTCTTGCTATTGGTCTTACTGAAAAGTCTCTGGGAGCACTAGAATTGAACTCTTGATTATTTCTGGTTTGGAATAAGGCTAAGGCTACACTTATTAAAAATACAACAAGTAATATATCTCTTACTTCTCAAACATACTATACATATAGTATTTCATAGCAAATAAAGAGTACTGGATACCAAGTGGAATCTTCCCTCCTGCTAAATGCAGTTATCACAGGGAACTAAAGCAGGAGCTAAAAAAAGATGACCCACTTACGTGAATTTTGAAGAGGGATTCGCAAGCTGCTCATTTGAATTAATTTCCCAGTTACAAAGACCTGATCCTTCAAAGGTGCATTCAGATGTTGCTGTTTACGTGAGAATGAAATGAAAGATAAAAGAAACAAATTAGCATAATATCTGTTATCCACATATGGTTTCATTATAGGATTTTATAGTCATCCACACATGGGGTCATTATAAAAGATTTTATTGTATGTATAAAAATGACTGAATTGTTTCAGCTAGGCATAAATTCAAATGCAAATTCAAAAAAACCACTTTTATTTCAGACACCTCATGACAAAGGTGTTGGCAAAGCTTTGCACAAACTTAAAACATTTCGACTTTATAAGTGCTGTTTAAACCAAGCAACCATTGAATAAGTGACCTGCATATAGAACCTGCCAAGTACTAACCATATTTTTTGTATTCTCTACTATGTAATACCTACCAGGTAATTTGCTGAGAATTCTGGTAAAGTATAAGAACAACCAGGTTAAATGCCTATTTCATAACCTGTATAATGGACCATGAGGTCCGCTATGTATGTGAGCGTCAGACTGACCTAAACCAAGTAAGGTAATAAATGTGAGACTGTTGGTTTTGGACTGCAAATTAATTTTCAGAGGTGAGTCAAAGGGAACAACAGACAAATAATTTCATTAGTTTGTCAGCCTTTTTACTTATCGCTTAAGTTTCTACCAGAATAGCTTTTGTTGAGAAAGGTTGAATTTCATGCATTCAAGTACTGTATATAATTAGAGGCTTTGGTGATGCAATGTCATCAATATACAAGCCATAGTTAAATAAAGTAGTGTGTAGGGAGTTTGATGCACTGCAGATGAGCATTCTGTATAAAATGGCTAATGAATTGGAAGCTTACTGCACAGGAGGTTCGGCCAATATTCAGATGTTAAAGTGTGAAAAACGTAGTAACTACTGTGATATTCTATTTGTTTGGTCACCCACAGTAATAGCTGGCTTTTCAGCATAAATATGAGACGCTCTCTGGTTATCAGAGCCAATCTCCAGTTGTTGGCACCGATCCCCACTTAACAGCGGCACAAATAACTTAGGATTGGCACTGATATCACTGATCTTCGGTTATCATTACGCCGTTGGGAACGGAAACTCCACCAGTTTTATGGGGCTTGTCTACCATTGATAATTGAGTTTTTGGCACCGACATGCGCCGATCTTTTTAATTTTGTTTATGTGTGTTGATCTTGCCCTTTCCTCAAGTTATGTTACACTGTTATGTAAACTTTTAAAAGTACTTTAATCTTATATAAAAGACTATACTATATATATATATATATATATATATATATATATATATTTATATATCATACATATAAATATATAACATATACAGAATTATTATTATATTATATATATATATATAGGATTTATATTAATATTATAAACATTATATATAATATATATCGATATATGTATATATATCGATAAATAATATATATACATATATTTATATATATATATTATATAGTTTGTGTATATGTATGCATGCATGAAAAGAGAGAGAGAAATGGAGAGAAGTGTTATTTTTTCAAGATTTTCTCTAACAGGTAACCTCACAAAAAGAACTATAACTCATTCATTTTTCACATAATGGATAAATTCCAAATAGTTCTGTAAAATTGTTGGGCAACTTTAGCTTTTGAAATTTACTAGATTTCTAAATTCTAATCTTTGTGAAGAAGAGATACCTAGTCACCAACCTAATGTAAATGTAATAAAAATGAGAAAGTAGAGAAGATGATATACTTACGGCAACCTGCTTCATCGGCCATGCTTCCATCCGGACATTCAGGAATGAAATTACATTTTTGATCCAAGTACAAGCAAGTTCCATCAGGGCACATGAACTCGGTATCCGTACAGTTATCACCAGGTTTAGCTGTAGGTCTGTAAATATACATATGTTGACAACGATTTGAAAAACGTTTTTCTGCAGCTTTTTTTTTTTATAACAAATTGTTATTTTGATTTGAAGGTAGCTCTGAGTGTTAGGAGGCACAGCCTATTTTTCATCAAGTCTTCTGGAATGCTTCATCAATCATCATTTTGCTAAATAATTTGAATGATAATATTTCTAATGTGTATGTAATTAATGCTGAAGATTCCAAATATATTCTAGAAACAAGTGTTGGTAATGTTTTGATAGAAATAAAAAAAAACTGATTACCTACCATAAAATTTAAACTTTCTTCACTATAAGGCTTTTAACCCAGGTAATGATTCAGGTAACATTCAGAGAAAATATAATTCATACAACTTTGCAATACATAAATATGTTTATGTTACCAAAAACTCAATGATGAATAGATGAATAGATGAATGGTCAACAAAAGTGCTTCACAGATGAGAGAGGATCTCTGCAAAGGCAATGTCACCCGGAAGAAACTAAGAGGTCATAAAAAGGACTAAAAAACAAAACAAACATGAAGATCATACATATAAAATGGATCATTTGCTATGTCCAGAACCTTCAACAGTCAGGCGCCAGCACAGCTCAGGGACAGACATGGAGGGAACTGAAGAGAACTGAAGGAAAACATGACCACATCGATTAACACACGAAAGAACAAGTTACAGAACTTACTTGCAGTCAGGTGAAAAGACGAAATCATCAATTGCAACATCACCGGGTTCTTGTTCTTTAATTCTTCCTTCAATAATGAACTGCAAAGGTGTATGGAGAGGTAGTCTGTCTGCATTTATCATTGTTTTGAGCCAGAAATTACCCATGGACTCTACTGTCTCAGAAACTAATGTGACTTTGTCATCAACTCTGAAATAGCCAAGAAAGATGGGATTATACTAAATCACCAAAATTTGTGTCTCTTACTCATATAGTTTGTTATAATCTCCAATAGATCTGCACTCTCCATTATGGACTGCATCTGCAATTGTTATTATGTTCCTTCCCTAGATTTAATTGCAAAAAGCATAATTCAGTAATGATCGTTTTCATCTTTGCCATAAAAATAAAAGGTAAAGGCAATGTGATGGAGAGTCTATATGTCTCATCAACTACATTATAAAACATTAAAGCACCTTCATTGCAGTTTGTTTTTATAGACTTAGAGATCTGGAATTACTTTCAACTCCATTCAATCGAGAAATGAAGGAGACTAAATAAAATTTTGACTCCTAATAAAAAAACAATCATCAAATTTGAATACGATATTGACCAAGATACTACGTATAATAAGTAGGTCAAATTTTACATATAGAGATAATCATTCCCAGCTGATGCACCAGAGCATTGCTGAAAGTTCACAAATATGCTATACAAAATTATAACTTAGAAATCCAACCGTAAAAAAATTACTTGGAAAACAGTGTGTGGTAAAGAGTACAAGATGATTCTGAACTCTTGACAATTCTTGGTGTTTACTTTAACTCAAAGCTTTTTCTTTTTAGTAACATAAAAATATAATCTTTAAGAAAGAAGCTAATTTTTCCAAAAAGTTAGGCAGTACGTATTCATAAGATTTCATAAATTAGTGAAATGATAATATGAATGTCACAAGTTTCTTATAAATACTTACTTATAATAAATAGCCAAGGCAGCATCCTTCTTTTTGTACATATGAGAATAAAATGTCAAAGTACACTCTGGTCCAGCTTTGATGTAATGGCTCAGTAGCCAAGCCTTGCTGTTTATGCGTTCTGGCTCCTTGGTTTCTAGGTACATGAAATGCCCAACTTTGCTCGAAGTGGTGTGATCAAAGTTTGGTCCAGACCCTGGTGAATATGAGAGTCTACTGAGTAATCTCACCTCTGTTAATTTAACAGCATTAGAAAGAAGGTAGTATTACACATAAAGTTTCTTTTGCTCAACTTCACAATTCTCTACTGATAGTGCAAAAAAGGGTAAAGAAGGAAAGAGTTTTGTGGTTGTGGCTAAACTTAAATATCAATTGCCAAAATGATATCAAAACAAATCTAACACTATTCCCTCAAAAATAAAACAACCATATTATTTATATAAAAAACCAACCATATTATTTATATAAAAAAACAGTATGACCTCATGAGAATACCTGCAGTAGTAATGGAGAACATATGTATATCCTCTTACTCCATATTTTTCCCTGATACTGTATACTTATCATCTCCTATATGAATTATGGTTACATTTCTGGTAGTGATATTAATGTCCACTTAAAGATATAGAAGTTTTACTTAATATGAGACTAATAGTACAAATCTTTTGTTAATGACACTGCTGAGAATCTCTTATCTAACTATTTTGATAACTGAAACTGGGGTTCAAGAAATTTAGAAATAAAAATAAAAGGCTCCTCATTTATATAAAATATAAAAACGGCATGATATGTTGGTGTTAAGGTTGGAAACTTTGCATTTCAATATAATTTGAGCAGTATGAGAGAGCATTGTGGGTTGCTGCAAGATGATCAGACATCTGTTCAAACCAAAGTATTGTTTAACACATGCTAATACTCTTTCCAATCTGAATAGCCATTGGTAATAACTCTTGGGTATCGCACTGCATTCAGTGTATGTACAGACACCATTATAAACTGTACTATATAAAAAACCTAGGTACCATAACCAAATATGCTACTAAATCAATTTAAAAGTTACAAGAATGGTGACGTCAATACGTATTGTGGCAGGAAGTTTGACTGATGTGTTTTATGAAGATTTACAGCCCATAAGCATCACTGGAGCATCAAAATTTTGTACGTGTTTTAGATTACAGTATTAGTTTTGGTATATAAGATGCGTGGCTTGATTATGGTTGTGTGAATGTATAGAACATTTTGGTTCATGACTCATCATAAAATACAACAGACAGGCCTTCTGATAAGAATTCTAAATTTTATTTTGAGAGTGTATTCGACGTAATACATCTTCCTAATAAATAAATGTAATAATTTCAACTCAAGAAAAATTAGACACCGTATTCACATAGTACTTCATGAACCCATGATTTCAGCTCCAAAAACAAATAACAGAACATACATAAAATCTGATAAAAGTTTGTGGACCTAATGAATTATCATTCAAGGGTTTGTAATTTTAACAACTCTTTAATAAACTTTTTTCAGGTCTTATCCATTTCTTGTGATGAAGGATAAGACTTTTAATAGGATATTATTTACATATTAATTCCAGGCTGCCAAACCTTAGAATCAGTTGGTTTTGGAAAGTACTTCTTCATGACAAATATGTACAATACTATTCATCCAGTTTTAAAATCAGATGATTATTTCTAATACTGCAAATTTTGCCAAAATAAATAATGATGGTTTAGTTACTGTATTTGTCTGTTAAATTCTCACTAATATCTTGTGAAAAGATTAATGTTGGTAATTTGCTACTTACAAAGTAATACAGCTCACTCTAAAAGATACACAATGTACCTTGTACCACCTTTTAACTCTTATTCATAACATAGTACTTCAGCAACAGATGGCTTGCTAGTGATAGTGATACTAATCAGATAATGATCACTATACAGTAATAATAAATATCTATAAATAAACTTGAATACCTGTATATTTATCAACAAATTCTCAACAACAAACCTCTTGGTATTTCAGAGCCTGTTGAAAGTGTCCAGTCAAAATCATCATCCAAGCCATCCACACCTTGCTGGAACCATTTTGTCCAATTTTCATCTTCAAAAGTAATGAAATTATAACTTGAGCAGCTTTCAAGAGTCTCATCGTCATCTTTTCCGCAATCATCTTTTCCATCACACATCTCATCCTTCCTGATACACACCTGTTGTCAAAACAAAATCATCATTTATAGCCTTTCACAAATAATTTTACTTTACTGAATTTCTGTTCAAAATCTCAATTCCTATTTAACTCAAAATGGTGATCAAATTAGGCTTGGAAATATATTGTGCCTAATTTAATATACAAGTAAACTCCACAGTTAATAAGTGAAGTTACTTTTTAAACAAAATGTATTATACAAATAACTGCCATAAAAACTTGCCTTAGTAACGGGGCAGTGGAACTGATATGAATCGCAGTCTCCCTCAGTAGGTTCTGGATAATGGCAACTGTCGAAAAATTCTGTTTCATCTAAAGCAAATACTCCAGGGTATTCAGCAGAAGGTTCTTTATAAAGAGACAGCATGAATGGACTCTGCTGCCTTCCTATACCTACTATGCCTTTCTTCCACAAATCTTCATGTTCAATATCCGTTGAAAAGAAGTCCAGATTGGTGAAACCTGATGCATTTGTGTAAAACCGGAGGATTATGTCAGATTCCAGGTTTCCATTCACATAGTACCAGTAACTATAATGACACTCTGGAGCAGCATTCTGATAATAATGTGTGACGGAATGTCCATCCTGTCCTTCTGTACCTTCATCTCCTTCTAAGAACAGGAGCAAGAAATGTCCTGTTGGGTCATCAGTTTGATCTACATATGGTCCATGTACATCAGTTCCAAAGAAACTATCATTAGCTTTAGCAACAACCCAGTTCAGTTTATCTTCTCTGACTTCCCCCCAGCCACAGGAATCGTATTCAAAATTGCAAAATGAAGGACATATCAATTCATCTGTTCCATCATCACAATCGTAACGGAAATCACAAACATTTTCATCAGGGACACACATTCCAGAATTGCACCGATACTGTCCATCTGGACAAACATCTGGACCAAGAGTTGTAGTTGGCAAATGAATAATAGGTTGACATTCAGGGGTGAAAGAAACATCATCTACTGCAATGCCTCCTGAACCTTTGATTCCTAAAGTGCCTGCAATCAAAATCCTGAAAGGTCTTGAATATACGATTTCCTTGCTGACTTTTAGCCATGTATATTCGAAAGTTCCTTGAGTTTGGAAAATAACTTTCGGTAGTAAGTTAACTGATAGTGATGATGCCTCTTCAACATATACAGTCAGAGTAGCACTTTCATTAGATCTCATCATGTACCAGAATCTAAATGAACACTCTCCACTAGACCGCTGGAATGGAGAACTATGCATCCTCCCCACCTTTCCTCTGTCACCTATACCACTCATCAAGTACATGTAATACCCAGTTTCATTGAAATAGGTGTGATCATAATCAGGCCCAACATCCTCTGCTATGTCAATGCCCCTTTTGCGGAACCACTCTGCACTGCTACTCTCTACACTCCATTGACAAAAATCTTCCTCAAAACTGCATCTCCCAGGATAGCTCTTACAAAGGTCTTCCAGTTCATCTGTTCTGTCACCACAGTCATCATTATAATCACATATTTGATCGACATCAGCACATGCACCATTAGTACACTGTAACTGATCTGGTGTGCAGGTGTGGATTTCTGGCACTGAACAGTTTATAAACTCTATGTCATCAACCATCATTAGGCCGTCATCTATATAATTATAAGCATCAAAATGAAGATTCCAACCTGCTTCAAGCTCACCAATGCCTGCAATTTGTTCATACCAGCTATGACCTTTGTCATCAGTAACATACCAGCGAGTATCTGTGAAGCCTTTGTTGGTCGTTACAATTAAATGAAGGCTTGAACCTCCAAATTCTCCACCTTGTTTATAATAATAAAATTTAATAAGACATCCTGAACCAGTTTTTCCAAGATCAACAGTAAACATTTCAGCTGAATTTGAAAGGCTACCAGATCTAGTTTCAACAATCATCATATGTCCTTCTCGCCCAAGGACTTTTGGTTCATCACGTACCCAGTACAAACCACCTACACTACTGTCCTGCCAGCCACACATGTTGTCCTCAAAAGTGCAAGCTGCACATGTCTTTTCATCAGAATTATCTTGGCAATCACTAATAAAGTTACAGACATACTCATATGGAATGCACTCTCCATTCTCACATTCAAATCCTGGGCATGGTGTTTTTGCTGTAGTAACTACTGTCTGTGCTGTTGGTAAAGGATCAAATGACCGGATGCATCCTATATTGAATGACAAATCATCAATTGCAATAACAGATCGTTCACTTCCATCATAGTCCAAGGTTTCACCTTTAATTATGTACTGAACTTGTTTGCCAATGAAAGCATCTGGTGGGATAAAAATTTCACTTTTCTCCCAGTATGGACCAACAGCACCTGATATTGTTAGATGTTCAGTTATTGGACCTCCAATACTATCCCTTGTTAAGACTGTCAGTTTGTCAACACCTGGTCCATCTATATAATAGAAAATTCTTAACAGACACAAATCTCCAGATGACTCTTTCCAGGTAACAATGGGACTATATAAAGTAGCTACTGTAGCATTAACCTGGTAATCAGCACTGTCAATATGAATATAAGATCCTGTGACTGTATTAAGTGTGTGATCTCTATATGGTATGATATCCTCTATACTAGGTGATCCCAACTTCCAATTCATTTCATCTCCTTGAGTCCAGTCACAAAATGAGCCATCTTCAAAACTGCAGCGCCCAGCGTAATATGAACAGTTTGCTAAGACCTCTTTTTCATCTGATGAATCACCACAATCATCCACAAAATCACATAAGTCTTCTCCAGATATACATGCCTTGTTTGCACATAAAAATTCAGAGCACTGTGTTGGATCTACCATGGGAGATGGAAGGAAGCAAAATTCAAATCTGATGTCATCTATTGCTATATAACCATCAACATCTAAATCACGGTTACCAGCAAACAGAAGATGGAATTCTGGTTTTATTCTCCCTAGGTAAGTTATGCCAGGCTTCCATTCATCACCTTGATTACCTTTTGTACTAAATACATCAGTAGTTTTATCACCTGCTTTATACCTAATATTTAAAGATCCTATATTTGCAGATGAAGAAACATTACTTGTTCGGCCATACATAGTGTACCAAAATGACATACGACAGTTAGCTGCAGCATTATGGAGGGCTGGACTTTGAAGAATTGCTGCCTTTTGATCAGCATTTTGCGACCTGTCAATTGGGTATACAACCATTGAATAACCTTCAGGAGTTAGAGATGTATGATCTACTGGAGGAACATATGAGTCATTTGCCTTACCATCCAGCTCAAGCCATGCTAAAACTGCTCCCTCACTGCTTTGATTTTCCCATAGACAATTTTCATGGTCAAAGATATCCCCAAATGTACAATTGTATCCACATGATCTTTCATCTTGTGCATTGTCACAGTTCTGTATAAAATCACAAACTTGATCCTCATGTATACATTTTCCACCATCACAGGTCATTACACAGTCTGGTATAGTAGAATTATCACACTTTCCCTTCAGTATTTTAACATCATCCAGTGCAATAATACCACTATTGCCATGGTCGCTAACAGCAGTGAACATGATAGAATAATGTTTAGATTTTGCGTCAATGGTCACTTGGTCATAAACCCAGTCAACAAATATTGACTTTTTCTGAGACCATAATTTTGTTGGTGTCTCCTGATCAAGCATTTTAATACTAACTATTATAGATGGCTTATGGAAGTAAGTTTCCTTACCTTGAATGTGATACCAGAAACTTAGGCATCGTTCCAATGGCTCTAATACATTTGACTGGAGTACAGCATAACGTTCTAGTTCAAGAACATTACTGGCTATATCTGTATAAGCAAAGCTTCCAACTGGTTCACCTAAAGTGACATCTACTTCTGGAGCATAAATGTTATCTAAATCTGCTGCACTTATTAAAGACCAATCAAAATCATCATTAACAGTATTCTGCCACATGCATAAATCTGTTTCAAAATCACACTCATCAAAAGCCTCACACTCTATTACTGGATTAATATCATCAAGGCCTACTACATAATCCTGATTATCAAGATGGCTCTCAAATCCTAATGAGTAATAAGATTCTTCCCCAACTGGAAGTATATATCTATTCCAGTGAATGCCCAGTGCACTTGTGATCTCCAGTATTGGCTCTGGGTCCACCTCACCATTTCTGCGTACATAAACCTTTAATTCTGCTGGTGGATACGCGGTGTTTCCATCTAAGTGCACCCAGAATTCAACACACTTGTAATCTGGGTGGATACGATCTGTAAAGATGAGAGCTGTACCTGGACTGGAATGTCGAAGATAGTGACCACCAGTTGCCTCCAGTGAATGATCTGCTTGAGGCTTATGTTCTTCTGCTGGAGATGAAGTTGCTTCAACTAAATCCCATTTAGCATCTACCTCTAAAGACTGTTCAAAATTGCACATACCAGTCTCAAAGTCACAAAGAGTACCAACTGAGCATGGTTTCAGATCAAGAGCAATATCATCAATTGCAATATCTCCCTTTCCATTAGCATCTGGAAAAACTTCTATGACCATTTTACTCATTTCTGAATCTTTTATATAAACTTCAGCCTGTAACCATTCTTTTCCTTGGTCATGAGCTCTACGCCACAGCGTTTTTGTCTGGTTGTTGGTCTTTAGTAACTTTGCCTCTAAAGTCCCAATTTGGAAACCATGCATATGGTACCAGAAGGATAGACAATAACCATCCATACTTGGGTAAATGGTTGGGCTGAGGAGACGCGCCCTCTTTTCATGTGCTCCTGTGGTACTAACATAGAGATAATAGCCTTCTTTTGATTCTGTGGTATGATCACTCTTAGGGCCAGTTTCTGGTGATGGAGTTGGACCTTTCCATCGCATCCAATCAAAATCATCTTTTGTATCTTGAATCCAAGAACAAAGTGGATAGTCACTAATATCAAAATCACAGTCATATATGGAAGGATGATGAGTAGGTGGAGGCATGGTTGTTAATGGCGGAAGTGTTGGCTCCTGACAGTCAGTGGTGAAACTCACATCATCAATAGCTACAACAGTATATTCAGAAGTGGCTATATCCTCATCAACTTCAATGCTAATCCTAACATTGTACCTCTGCCCAGTAATTTCACCTGGAATTACTTTGATATTTTCCCACAGGTAATCTAATGTTGAGTTATGGATCTTTACCAAAGGAGTAGGTTCTTGTCCCAAATAGTCAATACTAAGAGTAGCACCGACAATGTGTTGCATAGAGTACCACACTGAAACACACTTTAGGTCAGAAGAAATACTTGCACCATACAATCTGGCACTGTCTCCTTTCTTTTTGCTTTCAAGATTCACTTTCAAGTAATGTCCACTGTCCATTTCTATTGTATGGTCAACAGAAGGACCTGAACCTTCTGAACCAGATGATCGTATCCAATCAAAAGTATCAGATCCATCGACATTAAACCATTCACAGTAATCATACTCAAAAGTACATTCATTTGCAGGTGGACAAATTCCTGGTATGAATTCCACATCATCTATGGCAGCATTGCTATGATCTCCTGATCCAGATTTAACTTTGAACTGCACAGTATACTTCTCATAATTTGGAACATTTACTTTTTCAACACTCCATGTTTCAAAGGATATCGTGGAAGTTTCCCAAAGGACTTTCCTAGATGTGGTTGTCAAGTCAATTACCTCCACTGTTAAGGATCCTAGTTCTCTGTCTCCATCCATATGATACCAAAACTTAAGGCACTGATAACCAACCGATGTGTACTCAGGTGACACAAGGAGTCCATTCATTTCTTTGCCCTGATCTGAATCAATATAAGCATAATAACCACTTCCACTGTGGGTTGTATGATCCACAAGAGGGTGCCCAGCAAGACCTTCATCTCCATAGCCTCTCTTCCAGTCAATATTGTCCTCAGAACTTTGTTGCCACTGGCAGAAATCATTTTCAAAATCACATAAATTTTCATGAAGTTTTGATCCCATCTTTACATCATCAACAGCCAACAATCCAGGACCTATGATATCCCACTCTCCTTCGAGAATAATAGTAAAATCATCTTCAAGTTCTAGTTTTTTTTCAAAGTAGAGCCATCTTTCATCCTGTGAGCCTTTAATTTCAAAGAGATGTTCTTCTTCTTCCTTGTGTACTTCCTTCAGAATAATCCTAAAGGCACCAACATTTTCACCATAGCAGTAATACCAAAGACTAAGGATATTGTCAGAGCCTAATGGCTTAGGCATTACAGTACTTATTAGCCGTGCTCTATCTTCCGTGTGGGTTTCAATAAAATCAAAATTAATGAAGATGTAGTATCCATGTCCTGTTGTGTGATCAGGAAGTCTTGGTGTGAGATCATAACTAGATAGCCACTGTTGTTGATCCATTTCATCTTGACGCCATGTACATATGTGTTCAACTTCATCATCAAAATTGCAATCTAATCCCAGTGTACGTTGATTACAGTCAAAGTAACTTATATCATCAATGGCAACACATGTTTTGGATGAAGCATAATCACTTGGTACATCAAACACTGGTGTAGCTTCCAATATAAAGTAAGATCCAGCTGTTACTGCTGGTGCTGAAGCAAGAATTTCAAACCAATATTCTTCCTGAGGTACTGGGTATGTCATATTATACAAAGAAATCTTTTTCCCATCAAATTTCCTGATATAAGACAGTGCTAAATTTGTATTTGTAGGTTGTCTGACATAGAGCCAAAAGTGTACTTCACAGTAATATGAAGACGAGTGAAGCAATGCTGGGCTCCTTAGCAATGCAGTTTTTCCATCTGTACCATCTGCTCCTACAACATATATAAAGTGGCCATGAGATAAGTCCCCTTCAGTATGATCATAAGATGGGTGATCATACATACTCATTTCTTCAGCAAGTATTCTCTCCCATTTAAAGACACCCTCACTGAAATCACTCCAAGAACACAAGCCATACTCAAAAGTACATGCGCCACAGTCATCTTCATCAGCTCCATTGGAACAATCTGCTATCCAATCACATCTTTTAAAAACTGATATACATTCATCTCTTACTTGGCAGTAGAATTCATCCTGTGAACATGGGTTATAAGGTGGTGCAGGTGTATGTCCACCAGGAAGTGTCTCATTACTGTAAATACAAGTTGTTGTGAAGGAAAGATCATCAATAGCAATATCAGAAAATGCAAGATCCCCCACGATACCTTCAATGACAAATTGGAATGGGGATGTTATTGAACCAGCTGATATGACTGCACGATCCCAAAACTGTCCTTGTTCTCCCTTTCTTGAAAAAGAAAGAATCTTTTCACCATCAAGGTCCACCCTTGTATACACATTAAGTTCTCTAATATCTCTTCCATACATATAATAATGGAATCTCAGTTGACAAGGGAATATGTCTTTTTCATTCTCTAAAACAGGACTCAAAAACCATGCCTTATACAAAGCATTTTCAGTCATATCGCTGCCAGCAGTAGGACTTGTGACATACATATAGTGACCATCAGAGAGCCTTGTGGTATGATCCACAGGTGGTCCTGTCAAGTAAGTTCGTCCTCCAATTGGTGTTTGACTTTGCTGAACATTCCAATCTGGAATAAAATAGGCTATGTAAATGTCCATTTTCATCAACTGTTATAAAATATGCAACAACAAAAATACAAATCTCCAAACAAATTCTTTTTGCAAGCAGAGTATTTAAAGAGATTAAGAAAGTACATAATATAAAGTGAAATAGTAATAAAGTTGCATACAACTTTACATCATTCTCTGGGAAATGTTAAACGAAATGTAGCCAAGCTATTTGGTGGTTTGGCAATGACTGACATCCTTTGGTTTTCTCTTAAGGGCAAGTATAAGCAAATACCATTAAAATGTCTGTCCTGATATATACTGGATTGACAGATCTGATCATGATAATAGAAGATGCTTTTTGATATTGAAAAAAAACTAGGTTATCCACCCAAAATTGTAAACACTGTAAAATCATGACTGAAAAATGTTGGGTGGTTTTCTTGTAAATACTAAAGGCATAAAGTAGGGACTTGTGGCTCCATCCCAATGCAGGTATTTTATTCTTACATTTTACATTATACACTTGATGAGATGATGGTAGTCTTATTGAATCTTAGAATGGATGGATTGTCTAATAAAAGAAACTTTAGGCTTGAACAAAAATCACTAGTTTTACAGTAACAAATTTTCTTTTCACGGATGATGAAGCTATGTAACATAATGTCACAGCCTTACAAAGACTGCTTCAATTATTATTCAAAAGTTATGCAACAGGGTGAAGTTCAGTAAAAAGGAATTTCACCTGTCAGACAAGTTGTTAAAGACGACACAGGGCTTTACGTATTTTGCTATTTTGGTTCTACACTTCTCAAACTCTAGTTTGAATAAAGAAATATACCCACAATAGTAAGGCATCATGAGGTCCTGTTTTTTTGTTGAAGATAAATGGTACAAGAAAGTTTAGTGTCTAAAATGTTTGTGAGTTATTTGACTTGCTTTTTGGTGCCGAAAGATGAGTCACTTATGCACACACACATAGTAGTAGCTCAGTCGCTTTCATTCTCAGAGATTAAGACTCACAGAGTAAATAATGTGAAATCTTCAAAAAGGAAAATTCTGATTTTATGCACACCAAGCTGAGTAGGAAAAGACTAATGGATCTGTCATTTTAAAAGAACAGATGATAATCATAATTAAAATAAAAACACATTATACTATACTATGAGTACTGTGAATAAAATTTTCTGCTGATACAAATGAGAATAAGTAAAGCTTCCTCTGTAAATCTGTTACAATTGTACTAGCAGCATATTAACTCTATTTGGTCATTATGATTTGTGCAAGTATTCATACATCTACTGCAATTCATAGCTCAAAAACTAAAATGTACACCTTTTCTTTTTATTCTGAAGGCTAATAGCTTTGGAAACAATGCCCACCCCCTATCTAGCCCTAGCCTAGTATAAAAAGATAAAGGATGAATGAACAATGATATCTTACCATGAATGAAATGATGAACTGAACTGATATAAAAAGGAAATGGAATCAGATGAAGTTTTAAAACCTACAACTAACTCTTTAACCTGAAAGTGAAAGTTCATAGCTCTGGTATGTACTTTGTTGCAGATTATAGGCTCTGTATAAAGATCTTGTTCATTAACAATATAATCCCAGTACTAAAATCTACCTAATCCAATAAAGTTAATGACACGAACATTCCAATCCTAAAATTCCTTGTGTTTTATTCTATAAAATGAGGATCAGTGTTAGAGAAACTGCTGACGTATGTGGTGACCACTGGCTGGGAAATACCTTCCTTCTCGCATCACTTTCCTCTTCTCTGTACCATTCCTCTGCACCCTGTGCATGCCTTACTTTCAAAAGCATTCAAGAACTGGAAAGTAAGGTATACCTAGGGTGCAGTGGAACGGTACGGAGAAGAGGAAAGAGATGCGAGGAGGGGGTAAGGTATGGCTATTGGAAGGGTGGCAGAGCAGTTGAATGGAAGGCTAGGAACAAGAGAAGGAGAAATGTTTAAATGCTTAAGATCTACTTTAAACCAAGAGGGAGGATGTGAGGCTGCAGTTGACAGTAAGATAAGATTTCGGTAAATTGGGTGTCATCATGGATAGAGATGGAAATATATTGTACAGGGATGAAGACATTAAGAAGAGATGGAGAGAGTATTTTGAACAACTTTTAAATACTGAAAATGAGAGAGGAGATGGGGAAGCACTGAGGGTAGAGGGACCTGTGATGGACATACTACAGAATACAGAAGTTAGAAGAGCTTTACTTAAAACGAAGAATGGTAAAGCACCAGGTCCATCAAAGTTCCAAATTGCAATGATTAAATTACTAGGTACAGAGGGGGAGAAATGGATGCAGGATTTATCAAAAGCTATGTGGGAAGAGGAAGGAATGCCAATGGACTGGCAGGAAAGTCTAATAGTATATACTATATAAAAGCAGAAGGGAGATGTCATGGATTGGGGTAATTACATGGGAATTAAACTAACAGAGCATGGATTAAAAGTTTTAGAGAGATTGTATTGATCAGGAAACAGCAGCATGGATTCATGAGAGGAAGAGGGAACAGTGGATGCCAACTTTATAGTAAGACACCTACAGGAAAAGAGGCTAAAGGGAAACCAGGAGTTGTATTGTGCAATTAAAGACTTGGAGAAAGCATACGATAGAATCCCAGGAGAAGTAATGTTTTGATGTTTGAGGGAGTGGAAAGTCCCAAAAAATGGTTAAGCTACTTGAGATGATATAGTATCAAAGAACGAGCACAAAAGTAATAACGGCAGTTGGGGAAACAGAAAACTTTGAAGTTAGTCTTGGATTACACCGGGGGTCAGCATTAAGCCCATTTTTGTTTGTGGTGGTCATGGATGTGTTAAGTGAAGAGATCAGAAATGGAAAACTGTGGGAGTTGTTGTATGCCAATGACCTGGTGATTACTGCTAAAAATGAGAAAGAAGGGTTGGAGAGTGGCAGAAGTCTTTAGAGAAGGTAGCTTAAAGATGACTGTGAATAAAACAGAGGTTCTGGTGAGCAGTAGGGAAGATAGAGGCAGGATAGAAATGCATGAAAGAAGAGGCTCGATTATAAACTAGTTGGAAAAGTTTAAATACTTAGGATCTACTTTAAGCCAAGAGGGAGGATGTGAAGCTGAAGTTGACAGTAAGATAAAAGCTGCATGGGGGAAGTGGAGAGAGGTAGTTGGAGTAGTATGTGGTGAGAAAATGCCAATCAAGCTAAAGGTCAAGATCATAGCACAGTGATAAGACCAGTGTTAATGTATGGACTGATAACATGGGCTCTAATAAGAAAAGCGGAAGTAAACCTTGAGAGAACAAAGATGAGAATGTTGAGGAGGATTATGGGAGTATCGCTGCTTGAGAGATTGGAAAATGACGAAATAAGAAGGGTAGGCTTAGTAAAGATAACAGAGGTAATAAGCATGTCATGATTGAGTGGTATGGGCATGTGTTGAGTGAAGAGAGCTTAGAAGGAACCACTCCAGTAGACCTTACCTTTTCTTTTACATATACAAAAACTAAACTTATTTCTTAACCAGAGATTACATATAAAATATGGTTGTGAAAAGATCAGAGGTAAACTGGTAAATTACTGTCTAAATGACAATTAAAATTTCCCAAAACTTACCTAAATCATCATCAACTTCTTCTTGTGTCCAGTCACAGGCATCACCATCCTCAAGAGTGCATATATTAAAACCGTCACAATTCTGCTCATCAGTCATGTCTCCACAGTCATTTGTGTTATCGCATATCACTTCAAGGCTGATGCATAATTCTGAAGGAGCACATTTTTATAAATACAGTAGTAATGCATTGGTGTAATGACCTAGGAATCCAAAATCAATTACAAAATATTAATTTATAAGAAAATAAAGATATGCCAATGGTAAAACATTAGCTTTTGATGATTATTCTCCTACATTTAGATATAGCTAAACCCCAATGATACAAAAGTCAGTGATAATGAATACTTGAAAACAGCCAAATATGGCACTGACATTAAAACGTAGCACAACATACAAAGCTTATAATTTTATTGTATATAAAAAATCTAAAAGCCGTGAGCTAATAACATTCACACTGCAGTAGTTCATTTATATTTAAAACCCATTTAAACACATTCCTTTCTTTCATTTTTTGGATAGCCAGAATTTCACATTCTTTTCAAACTTCATACCCCCTCAAGAATGTGTTTATTCATGTAATCTTGAATGGAGACAATTAAGAAATCTCTACACATAAAAAAATTACCTAAGATAAAACATACAAATCAAGCTGACTTGAAAATGACGGTACTATATTATAAGTAACAAATCAAGATATTGGCACAAAATGCTGCAAGCAACTTACTTGTGGATGTGCACTGTAGCATTCCTTCTGGGCAATCATCAGAAGAAACTGGTAATGCGCACTGTACAAATGTGATGTCATCAATAGCCAAATCAGGTGGAGAAGCAAGGTTTTGGCCTTCAATCTGCACCGAAAATTCCCCAAGCCAATCTGAAAATAACTCAAGATAGCACCTCTGGGTTTTACCTCACGTCTCAAACGTACAGTTACTCACTTCGATACAGTACGTACATCAGATGCTTGTAAAATCTAGTAATACTTCATTGAAATGTGAAAGATACTATATGTACTTAACAGTTATTTGTTTCATCACAACCATATTATGTATAGTATACTTATAATTAGCTTTTATGTGCCTGCAAAACATTCTTGGGTGCTTCAGTCCCTCTTAAACAGAGGGAAAGAAAATGGCAGTCAGCCAATAGTATATTAGTACTATGCATGTATGTGCAGTCACTTAGTTTCAAGAATAATTTATGCATATCCAAGAATATTAGGCACTCTCATGAAATCCTTGCATGTTTTACCCGAACGGATCGTGAGTTGGGGGGGTAGTTTAGTTGGTGTTTTCTTAAAGTTAGCTTTCATTTCAAAATATGTACTCAATATGCCAATATGCTGACACAGACATGAATCTTGCCTGCTGAAAAATGTAGAGGCAGCTTAAAGCAAAATATATGTTAACTAAGTAATATTTTTATTTTGTAAAAGTTAATCTGTTATAGAGTAAATTGGCACCACCCAAATACTAAAATGCAGATATATTTTGTTTATATTTGTGATGAATAACTGTAAATAACACCTTTATATGAGAAATTACACTACAGTTTAGTATAACTGACAGCAATGAAAATGTTAACCAAATCATAATCAATTTATTATAAACCTTTACAATACCAAAATATAATATGTAATACTGTACGTAATGCATTTGTCTAGTACTGAAGGTAAATCACCATTGTCTAAGAGAAATTATATGGTCACAGAATGCATCTATCAAATCTTCCACTTGATAATTAATTTGAATTTAATAACTTAAGAACATCTTCAGCAAAGTTAGAAAACTAATGCATTTGTATTGAACATCCACATCAGTCAGAATTACTTATATATATACTTTAATGTAAATAACCATGAAGCAGTAAATGAAAATATTCATAATGAAATTTGTTCTACGTAATTAAGTATACTGTATCCATAACACTCACCTAGTAGCCTGACCTCAGCATACTTCCAATCCTGATTACTCTTGCTCATAAGGTAAAACCAATGACTAACTTCCCCATTTCTCACAATGCTAATTCTAAGTCGAGTAAAAATATGTATAATAGGTGCAGAGTTTTCAATGTACCTGAAAAGTAGTGTGCAATTAGTTACAAAATATCACAGTAACAACTTCATTGAATTAAATGTACTGACCCCACTGAAATGTATATACTTTCTACATTACAGAGAATTTCTTGCCAATTGACAATGGCATTTTGTTTGGCACATATCAGACCAAAGGCTTGTTTTCAAAACTGTTACTCAAAATTCAAGATTCATCAACTCTTGCTATACCCTTTATAAGTGGCTAATGAATTCAACCCTTGCCCGATTCTCCTCAGTCCTCATCTATCTGACAAGACCGGTAAGCCATACCATTGTTCTCCCATTTCTTTCTTTAATGTATGAGAAGACCTTATTCTAAGCACAGAGATGCTGTTAATGACAATGATGAAATGGAAATGCCAGGAAAGGTCAAGTCACGTCGCATGTTTCCTTGATACCCCTAAAACATTCATTTAGTCTTATCAAGCAATCAGACACATATTTCCACTTGAGTAATAATTACAAAAACCATACCTTTACAAAAGATTAGAAGACACCTCACTTACTGGTACATACCTTTTACTTACAGTCAATCATTAACTTTTAAAAGATGTAATACAGAAATAAATAATGTATTCATTACAATGAAATTTTCAAACTAATGCTATAGATATTTGGTCTATAAAACATCTAGAAAATCACAATGACCAAAATTTATATAATTACCAGAACTGCATCACACAATCTATGTGAGCATTATGAAGGGCAGAAGTCTTCATAACGGCAAAACCTGACTCTTCACTCGGGACACTTGTCACATAAACAAAATAGCCAATTTCAGTGCCAAATGTGTGGTCAAATACAGTTTTAGAATGTGTCTCGTCGCTCACATTTCGACCTCGGGTCCATACATAATTTGTTTCATGCAGGATATTCCATCCACATAACCCTGTAATATGAAAATCATGAAAATAAAAAAAAATAAATGCAGTATTAAAACATCATGCATAAACAAAAAATATATTGCATATGACTGACTCATCCCAAGAAGTACGTAGGTATTGAATACATAACTGTTTTCTTAATTCTTTTCATAATTCATCAGTTTATTCAATGAAAAGATGACTTTAAAAAAGGGCAAAATTTTCACTACACACCCACTGTAAGCACCCAGATTAAAAAATTCATACTCCCTTGAAAACAAAATTTACCATTTGGTTTGAAGTGGCTTACAGCATTTGAATTTTGTTTAAAATAAAAAAAAAAAACTTGCAACTGATTGGGTTGGCAGGTTCATTTTTCTTTTTGTTTTTATAAAAGAACTATTATCTTGCCTTACATTCAGTATAAAGTTTCACTTCTGAATTGATGCATCTCTGCCTAACAGTCATGGAGGTCATGGCAAAAGGCAATGATTTGCAGTACCAAAATATAATGTCCATACAGTACAGAATGCTACCATACTTAGTCTAATATTTAATTATTACTATAGCCTTAGCAGAATCTGTAAAAGTGTAAAGTGCTTATTCATACCTAACTCGAAAGCACAATCTCCACAAAGCATTTCATCACCCTGATCTTGGCAGTCGAAAGAAAAATCGCAGACATTCTCAATTGGTATGACTTTGCCATCTGAACACATAAACTGAAAGCAAAAATTATGTTATAACAATATTTTCATATGCATGACAAAAGTGTGCAGTGCTTGACTTTTAATTTACTTAAACCGTTTCACATATAAGATGCATAACAATTTTAGTGCCATTACTCTTTTGTTAAGAAAATGTAGAGAAGCTCTTTTGTCTATTATCATAGCATGTCAGAGTATTGTAAGAAACTCTTTGCAATCATTTAGTTCTTTCCCAAGTCTGGTCATTGGACCCTTAACAAGAGTGAAATTTTGGGACTATTATTTTAAATGAAAGGTAAACCAACACAAATTTAAACACCACTGTACTGTAATTCAAGTTCCGAAATCTTTAAAGTTACTCTCTTTTCAGGATCACATGCCAGGTAACTTTATGCTTGGTTTTGTGTGAGTGACTTGGAAATTATTTAGCATTTTGACAACTCATTACTAAGTAACAATATGTTTAATTTTCTTTGTTAAAATATAAAAGTTCTCATAGTATCTATCTACATATATCTGGCTGTTCTAATTTGCAAGTGGGATCAACTGTATTATTATGATTAGAAAGTCTATTTCATTTTTAAAGAAAAAATTTTGAACAGATTTAAATTTCATGATCGGTAAAGCATAAATGATCAAAGATGAAGAGGAGCAGATTTTGCTTCCTAAAAATATACCAAATCAACTGAAACTGTATTTTGAAGAATGGAAAAGAGCTACAGGGTAAGAAGCAGAATGTCATAAGTTGCTGTCATTCTTATTACTGGTCAGCATTACCAAAGGAAATAGCTTCCCACATAACAATTTGAACCTTGAGTTAATACATGATGCTTCTGAAAGTATCTGAAAGTAATATCTTCTTATACATTAGCAGTCAAATAACTGCTGGGAACAATTCTCAAAATAATACTAGGCAGTGGATGCAAGCTTATGAAATAAGAAATGAAGGTAGCATTAGCACCCTAAGATCACATCAACAGCACCTTCTCAAAATAAACATTCTGGACAACACAAACAAGATACAAGAAGTGCTCATTATTATATTCCTGTACGCCTTATAAGCTGGAAAATATGGTAGATAGAGCAAAGTGTGATATTTTATTTTCAATGTGCAAAGAGTAAACTTTAGTTTAGTAGAGTTTTTCTTTATATTCTTACAGTTGATGGATCATCATGGCACTTCCCCTTTGTTGTCCAAGTGTCATCAACTGCAATGTCTCCTTTGTTTCCATTTCCTCTACGAGCTACAATTTGAATAGCAAAGTCTGTGTCACTGTGAGTTGTCACTTTACCCTGGAAAATAAAAGCAGTGTTTAACAAATGCTTTTAACATGTAAAATTAGCTTCATATTTTTCTGTTCAACTGGTTTAAGGTAATTTCTTTTGGTAAAGCTTAAGCTATACATGGCCATATATTTGTTAAATGCATTTTCTTCAATGAATAGATCTAACTGTGGTGATGTCTTTCTCATGCATTATTCTCAGGTAGATGGAAGGAAGTCAGTAGGTGCCTGTAGTAGTGATTAATAATTTTTCTTGACCAAAACATGTTACGTACTATGAATTAAGGAAATAGAATTACTACATATGATTAACTTGCCCTCGGATTTAGTGGCAACCTTAAAAAACAAGTGTAGTATTTATCATATATATAAAAAAGAATACTACTATTCCGCTGGTATAGTCACTGGTGTCGTGACATGCCGCTCAAATGTTACGAGTTTGCTCCTCCCCCAAGGCAATGGAAAAATCACTGGCTCTGTGTTATGATCAGTTACTGCCACATTGTGGGGTCTGTGGTGGGAGATTGAAACCAACGTTCTTTGGAAGTTTGAATTTCAACTCAATGGCCCCTGTGTGCTTGTTCCATGTTAATAATTTTCATCTACTGAAATAATAATAATAATAATAATAATAATAATAATAATAATAATAATAATAATAATAATAATAATAATAATAATAATAATAATAATAATAATAATAATAATACCTCCACCAAAGACTTTCAACAATGAATATATTAACTGTAATACCAATGAATATACATATCGTAATTATTGTTTTCCTGAGTACAACTACTCTTGTTGTTAAACTTTGTTACTTAAATTATATATTTTTAGAATTGGAATTTAGTAATTTTTCAATTGATAATTAAAATGTAAGTACACTGCTTGTTTGGTAGTGAATCACTAAATCTTCAGTGAATGCAACAAATACTGACTACCTAGTGAGGATCAACCATGAAGTGCATACCTTTTCAAGCGCCATTCCAATACAAACACCACAAACTTGTTTCCATCTGCCTAAATGATATTCAGTTTGGTGGAAAGATCCAGTTTGATTACCTCCTGAAGATTATACTTTTCGATATAAATGAAAATCTGGTTTTGTTTCTTTGACATTAAGTCCTCATCTCCATCAATCTTCACTTTTTACCTACATAGTATTCTCATTAAAATACACCATTCCTCCAGGTTCTATGAACTATGAATATTACTTCTTAGGACAACTGGGGTTTTTCTTAGTTTCATCTTTAGATCAGCATACGTCATCTCCTTTATTCCTGGATCTCTTTATCTTGCTGTATAACCAGTACATCTCTCTCTTTTCACCTTCTTAAGTGCTCAGTAGTTGACAGAAACTGTCTCAGTGCTTTGTTTATAACCTAAATGTTATTATTCTTCCATGCTTTCAAGCTAGTTTGTTAACATAAAAAGGTAGAAAAACCATAACTTTCTCCATGCAGTGATGTAATTGTCATAACTCAGGTTGTCAAAGGCAGGGCTACATAATAATTTTTCTTGTAAATCAGGAAAGCAGCAAACAATAAAATTAAAGCACTAAATGAACTAGCTATCAAACACCTATTTCTGAATACCTGAATAAAATAATGCTGAAATTAAAAAAAAAAAAACAAAAAAAAAAAAAAAAGGGGGGTGGGGGGGGGGCTATGGTCGAGAAGAAATGAGGAAAGATGTGATATTATAAATGATTCATAAATGGTAGATGTGTTCTCATACTTAACTGTCCTAAAACAGAACTGGATTAAATCAACACCATACCTCTAAAGAATAAAATAGGTATTTCACCCATAAGTAATTACCTGTGACTATCAATGTCATGAACAAAACAAATCCATCAGTAACATCTATTAATGAAATGGTACATAAAAATTGAACCAGAATAAAATAAACCCAACAAAACATTACTTATTACCTACTGAAGACACAGTTTGGAGAAAACAAATTATAACTTACCAATTTCCACTCATTCCCTTGATGACCGACCAGTGTGAAAATAGTCTCAAAAGTGCCATTCCCGTTGGTCTGAATACTCAGCGCTGAGAAAAAATTAAAAAGAAAATGAATGGTTCAGAAGTTATGACATATCACACATGCTATAGATTAAACCAAATAATGCAAGCACAGTTCTTGCTCCTAGAGTGGTCATGATACTCTGCCATACAAGTAATTGTTGCTACACTGGCAACAGATTTTGCCAAGGTCAAAATAACCCATTGATTGAAATATAGAATTTGTAGACATCACATGTAATTTATCAATTGTCAATATCTAAGTTACTTGTAAACAGCATTTTCTCACACCAACTGAATACTTTCTGCAAGTGCATTCACAATAGAATTAAATATTATTGATTATCAGTACACATTCCTTGCTCATCATTGCTAAATTATGCATATCACCAACAGTGTGTGGATTAGCAAGCTGTATCAAGAACCAGTTTAACAAGAAAACTGAGTTACACTTCTAGACACTCACTCAGCTTGTTCTTTAACGACAGGTGAAAATATGACTCTATTAGTACATTAAAATTTAAAAAATGAACAGCAATGCGGAAGAGTTCATAGGAAACGTAAGATTTCTGACATGTGAAATTTATACCTACATTAAATCATATTTAATGCAAAGAAGCTTTTCTGAGATCTGTAAATAAGGCAAAGAGTTTATTATCGCTACTAACCTCCAATATCTTTTCCATACATGTAATAGTAGAACTCAAAACAGTAATCTCCTGCTTTTATGTTGGCAGACTCTAGTATAGCAGTGTAGCCATTTTCCCCATCATCTGACTCCAAGTACACATAGTGGCCTGCACAAAGAAAAGAAACTCATAAATATACTGGTCACTTCTACCAGATTAGGTGCATTGGTAGGTAATACCCATGATTACTTCTTAACTCTCAATTTCTTCGCATTTTTGCATACACTTGTCACTATGGAAACTTAAATCCAGATCAAATAAAGAGATCCAAATTAGGGTTTCTTTGTTTCATCTTTACTTTGGATTCAATGCTTTGTAGAGTGAATCATATCCAAAAAAAAAATGTGAAGAAGTCTACATTTTCATGCATAGCAACTACGTTCAACTACTGCCACATACATAACTCATTAACAGTACATTTAGAGAGCTTAAAACTACAAAAATAAACATTTATTATACAACCATGCTTACTCATATTCACAAAAGTCTTATACGTCACACATTCATTATGATATATCAGAAGCCATGAAAAATACCTGAAGATGTCTGTAGAGTGTGATCATAGTTAGGACCAGTTTCATCTGTGGGTGTGTGACCTTGATTCATGACCCAATCCATTAGGTCACCATCTTTAATGTTTTTCCAGCTGCAATATCCGTCCTCAAAAGAGCAAGTTGCACCAGATGGACAAGTCTTGTCAAGCATCACAATATCATCAATAGCTATTACACTTGTAGCACCTTCACTGCCTTCAGTTGCAACCATGACAACCTGCACATTTAAGAATATCGAGAAAGTGATTATGAATTTTTTATATGAATACAGATTGTAAAACTTACAAGCATGCTACAACTAGTGAAAATAGAAATATAAATAAACTTGATTGACTAAGTACACTTCTAGTATTCTAATCTGCACATCAGATTAGAATAATGTTTATTCTACCATGATGGAACATCAAAAATTCTTACAGGGTCTTTCCTAATACATTACTTCATTAAACTAAATCAGACAAAGTCTTAAATAGCTTAGAATTTAAATTTGGTGCTCTGTCTAAACTTTGATAAAAATAACAAGAGACAATAGAAGTATTATTTTTTCAAAGGAAAAAATATCATAAATAATTTCAAAGAGATATATAATACTGACTAATCATTAATGGCTGTAGAGCTAAAACTAATTTACTTTTAATTACTATATGTTTAATGAAGAAGGTTCAATGCTTCGCCTACATATTACCATCTACCTCAGTTTTAATATACAACACACATGTATGAATAGTGGGTGAAAATTTATTCTTGGTATTTTCATACTGAACACCAATATATTAGTCTACCAATATTAAATTCCCTGAATGATCACCCTCCTTTTAAGGCCAATGAAATTGACTGACCTATCACATATGCAGCAGCCTCTCAGGGACTTTCACATTCAAGACATAGCTGCTTAAAATGCTACTTTTCTGTTTTTATCAATGGTAACTATAGGATATAAGGGAACATTCCCTTCCCTATTTCAAATACAAATGTAACTGAAAGAGAAAAGGGAATTTTCCACTCCAAAAGCTGATAAAGTCATTTCCATTACTAGAAGTTTTTGGTGGGCTTCTATTGTAATAGTAATGATGATTTAGCTAAGTATAAGTTAAGTATATCTTAGTTTAACCAGACCACTGAGCTGACGAACAGGTCTCCTAGGACTGGCCCGAGGGATTAAATATATATTTACGTGACTAGGAACCAATTGGTTACCTAGCAACGGGACCTACAGCTTGTTGTGGGATCTGAACCACATTGTATCGAGAAATGAATTTCTATCACCAGAAATAAATTCCTCTGGTTCCGCGTTGGCCGAGCTGAGAATCGAACTTCGGACCACCGAAATGGTAGCCGAGCGCGAAATGCACTCGGCCAACGTGGAACTAATTATAATTTAGACCGTTGTTGGTAAATATTGTGTGCGACCATCTTCTATAAGTTAAAATTCAACAGGGTTTCCAATGTAACCGTGAATTAGAAATTCATGCGAATTATATCAACCATTTTGCAACAGCAACCATATTCTACTAAGTTACTATGATGCCACACTGAAAGACATCTCCATCCTTCAAAAGTCTGGAATAGTCTTTCATTTCATGCAATACATACTGCTTTAAAACGAATTGAATAAACTTTCTCAACATTATCTTTGGATGATTTGTTTTCATCATTGATATTTTAAATCTGCATTTTTTACGAGTACTTTAATGTCTTTCTTTGTTTTATCACAAATATACATTATGTGTTGTTTTGGAAGATTGCCTAGAAGTTTTTGGCATTTTTTGCTTATTTCTTGAGTGAGTACTTATATCAATTAATACTTTCGCTTTTCCTGTGTTTTATTATACATTCATAATCAATTCACTGCATGGAAGACGACACCTTGTAAAGCAAAATCTCAAATGCTGATCACTTTTTCTACTGAAAAAATATAGAAAATAACTTAAAATTTACATTAAGATAGTTAAAATTTAGTGTATGTCCCGAACACAAAAAAATAACAGCTTCATGACAGGTGTTTTGTGTTCCCCCCTCTATTTTCTACGAAAGATACATTTTTCACAACTTACATGATAGTCATTTTCGAAATTAACAGATATGCGAGCAAGATGCCATTTTTCACCTTGGTTGCCCTCTATTCTCTTGTTGGGATCTACACTCTCAATGGCAACAGAAGGATCAACAATATAGACATCTAGGGCTCCTGTCCAATTTCCCACACCAAACAAATAGTAATAGAATGAGAAGCACCTGTAAAAGTTATTCAAGCTTAATTTAACTCATAATTTATAAGAGTAACAGTACATTAAATTCTAATAAAAAAAATATTAGAAGTATGTAGTACTTAAGGAATTTCAATCACCAAGCATATATATTTCAATTTTAATTGGCCATAACCTTACGATAAATATGATAGCAGACTATCCTAAACTATGTTAATCAATGGACAGGCAGCCATGCTGATAATTAATAGGTGCGGTGAGTGGTTCTCTTCAAATATATTAATCCACTTTTTATAATAAATTTTGGTTTCTCCTATGTTTTCTAAATAGGGAAGACATGATTAAGATTGTAATTAAAAAGAATTTCTTCAAAGTACTATAACATTCCACTTACATTTTGCCCGTACTGCTATGAGTTGGACTTGTCAGCTGGGCTTTGTAATCTTTATTGTCATCCTCAGCATGTTTGAAATAAGCATAATGACCATATTCCGTCCCTAAATTGAGAAGAAATTTTGTAAGGTATTTTTCCAAAACAGGAATATTCACACACAATAATTATGATTTATCAAATGAACAGGACACGAAAAAAATATTGCTTACCAAATGAAACATTCTAAAAATAGTACAAAGTAAATTGTCATTCAAAATTTAGTTTCCTATTACTTAATCATTTAAAAAATCGTAGATCTGCACTAAACACAGGTTCCAACAGCCTAATAAAACACTGGCTCAGTTACCATGAAAACGATAAGGCCAAAGAAAGTTCCAAAATCTTGCCAGGTAAACAGAAAAAAAAACCATAATTTGAGCAAGTTACTTTAGTTTACTAACAAGAACATGCCTACAAACCCACAACAATCAGATGTATTATACACTAAAATAATCTAATTTTGAGTTGGACAATTTTTAAGCTTTAAAGACTCACCAAAAGTATGATCAATGGCAGGCTGATTTTCAGGAGCAGTTTGACTACCACTGCCCCATGCCCACATCACTTTATCATTGGTAGTCGTCCATTCACAAAGATCTTTTGTCTCAAAGTCACAAAGACCACCTGGAATCGAAACACATGCTTAGTTACCAAAAGTGAATGTATTCATGATGGTTTGCTTGGTAATATATAAAATAATAAATATTCAAGCAGTATATTTACAACAATCAACTATGGAAGATGATATTGTGAGAATATTCTTAGACAGAGAAATTCCAATAGCTCTCTAACCTGGTTCTGCTTGACATGTCCCAGAGATCAATAAAAAGTCATCAATTGCTGAATGACCCACATCCTCATTACTTTCTTGTGTCTCAGATGTGATATACACATTAAAATCATAGTTGGGATTCATGTATAAGCTGACTTTCTGCCATGTTTCTCCAAGCTCATCAAAGTGCTCCCAGTCAGGCAATGTGGTTGGTTTCTCACCATCTAAAACAGTCAAGATAATTAGATACAATTTCACATCAACAATTCTGTTTTGCAATTATATAACTTCAAAATACTCAACATCTATCTACTGTACTGAAAGTTGTTTAGTTTTATAATTTACACTATTACGTAACAAGGAAAAGAGAAAGCCAATTCGTAGTACCTTTCACAATGTACAGTTTCAGGAATGGTGGAGCTGTTCCATGCATGTAATAGTAGAAAGAGAGGCAATATCCAACATCCTGCTTTGTTAATACCTCGGATATTAATCTTCCTGTTTGTCTGGAACCCACTGACTTAGATATCATGAAATGACCTGAAAAAAATTCAAACAAAAATGGCTACTGTAATTCCTTGAATTGTATTTCTATAAAAGCTGAGAATTTAATCTCTAAGATCTAAATTATGTAATAATACTAATAAGAAAAATTATAATAATAATCTAAAATTATGACTACATCTCATTTCAGATGATATTATTCCTCCAATCTTATTCTTTGCAAACTAGACATCTCTCGACTCATTATGGTCAGACAGAATATTTGGTCTGAGAGAATATCAAAGCTTCCAGTACTCTTTATTTTTTCCAAGATATATTTAATAATGTTTCATTACAGAACGCTATAAATTATGAACAATAATGCATCGTAAAATTTGAAAGTACATATACATATAGTAATTCAAACCAAAGTCTACCTGAGGACAATTTTGTGGTGTCATCAACATAAGGTCCATCTTCAGTTCCTTCTTCATGAGAGCCAGTTTCAAGCTGCCAGATGTTACCAGTGCTCCATCCACAAGCTGTGTCATCTTCAAAGTCACAGGTAAGCTTAGTATCTGGCTTAGGAGTGCCTGTTGGTACTGCAGTAGTTTCTATCTTCCAACATTCTTCAGGGTAGAGTTTGACGTCATCTATGGCAATGAAAGCTGGGAAAAAAATAAACAAAGAGCCATTATTTCTTATTAATGTCGAGCTTATGCTTCCCAAGCCCACACGAACAGGGAAGATTGCAGTTAGGAAGGACATCCATTAGTAAAAAATCTGCCATTCATTGAAGTGTCATAGAAAGCCCAAGAGTCAAGACCATGGCAGTTTGGGTACCTGATGAGGAGGGGAAATGATAAGCAAAATGTTGTACACGAGATCATAGAATTGAAAGTGGTAGGGACAGGGAGATGATGAAGGCCTGTGATAAGATGGATAACCTGCATACAAGAAGACATGAAAGATAAAGGGAATATATAAAGGGAGGAGACACAAAATAGAAACAGCTGGAAATGCTCATAAAAACAGTGATCTAAACTAGGCATTATGCTGAAAAGAAGATTAGAGTTCATGCATTGTTTTGTTTGTTTGTGTGGTTATTTAGCAACAGGACCAACGGATTTATGTGATTTCTGAACCACGTCGAGAGTGAACTTCTATCACCAGAAATACACATTTCTCTCCCCTCAGTGGAATGTCCAAGAATCGAACTCGTGGCCACCGAGGGGGCAAGCCAGCACCATACTGACAACGCCACTGAGGCACTTAAGAGTTCATGCGGTTCTTATTGTATATATCAATAAATCAACTGCTATTTTACCAATCAACAGCCAATAATTACCATATATCAGTTAAAAGCAGAAATTCCCCAAACTCTAGACTTTTAAAAAGGCTTACAAATATAATAAAACCAAATTGTATCAACTGTAAACTGGACCCTAAATTTGCAGTGTGCATTCCACGATCATTTTCCTTTTGCAACTGACCTCTAAAGTCTTTGAATTAATCATAATTGATTAAAAATAAATTTCTGAAGATAAATTTACTCGTGTGAAGACAAAAGGAAAAAGTTATAAATTCAACATTTAAGAAGATAATCCTACAGGTTTTATTAAAATACAAAACAAACATGCAAAGCAAGAAAAATATCATCCAATTTAACAGAAGCTGAACAAATACCAATCAAAATAATACAATGTAAAATCCATAAGTTAGTACCCACAAAATATCAAAAGAGTATGATGAAATCATGAAATAAAACATTCTTACAGTTTCCAAAGACTATATCCTCTAGCAACATTAAAATACAAAAGGCCCCTTAAAAAATCTGCAACAACATTCAAATCACTAGGCTTTTGTAAAATTATGCCAGAAAACTTCATTACCTCATCTTCTTGATATGTATAAGAAATAAAAGTTATATAAATTACCTCCTTCATCTAGGAATTCTGTGATCATTGAAGCTCGGATGCGCAAGTGGAATACTTTATGCATGTATTCTAATGAGTGTTGCTTGTACAGCCAGACATAATCTAGTTCATGAACAAATGATGTTCTTAATTGCGTGATGTTCCTTTCAATATCAACAGTTGCCAGTGTCAACCAGTTCTCATCAACTAAAAAGAGGAGTAAATATTCTTAATAAAAAGTAACACACAAGCACTATATTTGAATTTATATTTCAATAAAAGTTGCATTCAGCAAGTAAAAACTGCTTACTATATATACGTATTATACAGTACGTACTATAAAACAAGACACTTACGTTTACTCTGTTTAGCATTCATATACATTGTAAAGCAGTAATTCTCACTGGCTGGTGCAAAATCAAAACTGATAAGATCTGCAGAGCATTCAGTGCCATAAGCACAATTTGCCAGGTCAAATGAAACGTAGTGCCCTGTGGATGATAAGGAGTGTGATGCATGTCGATATGTAATACATAAATTATGGATATACCAATATAAAACAAAATATACTGATCTATCACTAATATTGATGTCATTACCTGTCCCTGTGCCTGTTGTATGATCAGTAAACACCCCATCACTAGACTCCTCTGCCTTTAGCCATTCCCAACTGTTTTTCTTTGCATCTGGAACATTTGTGTAACCACAAAGGCCACCTTCAAAGTCACAGGTGCCAGGTGGAGTGCATGCACCGCGTCTCACACTCAGATCATCAAAAGCAATGATTCCTGATGTGCCATTCCCACGAATTCCTTGTAAAAGCACCTGTGATATGAAGCAAAATGACCAATTACTTGCTGCCTCATTTATCAAGGTAGAATTTGGCAAAGCTGCCAATATCACCACAAAAAAAGACAAACATAAAAACTAATAATTTGAAAAATGATATTTCACCTTGATAATCTAGACATAACTTTATTGTATTTGAAATACAAATGAGAAATTTATTATTGCATTAAAAGTGAAAAGAAGCTTTTCTTTGCCATGAATATTATACTTACACTTTGTAAAGAGGCACATAAGTAGTTATTTGTATGTTACAACCCTTTGGGAACAGAATTTGGAGAGCTTTATGCAATGTTATTCCTCTTTCACAAGAATACATTCATACAGGCATATGAATTTGATAATGAATTATCAGTAAACAAATTGTAATACTATAGTGAGAGAATAAAGGTACTACAACAAAATAAAAGATATCAAAACTAACTGTAAAATTCTGGTCGTTTGAGATGGTGGTCTCGCCATATTGCCACATGTTTCTACCATTATATGAATGATGCCAAATAACATCACCCATCTCCTCAGGATCAACTTTTCCAAGCCTGACGTTCAGTTCCCCAACAGGAAGCTTGGGACTGGGGAAAAAATAAGTACATTTTAACACCCAAGAGATATCCAAGTACTATAAAAAATAAGAAGAAATATTTATTTATTCAAATATGTATAACTACTGTATTCATGACTGAACCTTTAACATCATTTTAATTTATTCTACAAAGACTATTAACTGACTCTTCAGTATCATTTTATATTCATAATGACTAACAGGTAAGTAATACAAGCACAGAATGACAATTGCATGTAGTATATATGTTAAGTTTCCTACCACTTTTAATTATGCAAATGAATACATTTTGAAAATGCACAACCATGCCAATAAACACCAAACTTACTCGTTACTAAATAGGTAAAACCAAAAGTTGAAGCAATCACCATCTGAAGCTGTCGTTGTGATGAGAGGGCTTGAATACACGCCAAACTGACCTACAGTGTCATCTCTGACAGGAAGGTATACATAGTGTCCACTGTCTGTGCCCCAAGAATGATCCACTCTACAATGGAAGAAAACAGAATATGTACATAAAAACAGTTTTTTTGGGGAAGTATTTGAAATAAGTAGTACTATGAATTAAAACTCTCTTAAAAAATCAACTATTCTCTATTCCGTAAATTACACCTTACATCACCAATCCTTTAACAATAATATATTCTGTGAAACTTATAAAAAAAAAACTCATTAATGTCTCCAGCAAAACAAAACACACTACACATTATCAAAAATCAATGTCAGATAGGGCCAAAAAGTAAAATAACATGTTAACTACTTCAAACCATGGATAACGTAAAATAAAAACTGATGTACAAATAGACAAACACAAACAATGAAAATAAAGAAATACATCAACGTATTTAGAAAAACTGGTAAAACTTACGAGGGGGTGTTTGGCACTCCATCTTTAGCAGCAGCTATGACCCAGTCTAAAGAAGATCCTGAAACCTGAGTATCCTTCCATTCACATTCTGCACTCACTTCATCAAAAGTGCACACTAGGGGTGCTGGGCATTGACCTTGCATTCAGGCTAAAATCATCCAATTTAATCCTCTGAGGTGATGTTATATTGTAAGCTGTCACCCATACCTGTAAGAAAAGGTTCTGTAACTGCCTGATGGAAAATATTACAGCATTTGGTATTCATACATAATAGAAAGTACTGCTTCAGCAAAAGTGCATTCTTTCCTTTGTTGCAAAAGATTTCAAACAGATTTTATAGAATGGTTTGAGGTTCTTTCCATAATGCAAAGAAAAATGATCAAAATAGCCTTAATATTCTTGCCAAAATTTAACAGATAACAAAATCTTTTCTTAAAAACAGGCAAGATATACATATCTACACATGATTATAATAATCTATTGCTAAGATGTTATGTTTTTCATATCAGAAAACTTTCAGGTACAAAGGAACTTTCTTCTCTTTCATATTAAATATCTAGTCACTTTACCTGGTGGTCACAGGTTGCAAAGGCATTAAGGTACTGGGTACGCCAGTCTAGAAATTCCATGCGGTCATCTGCTGTCCAGAGGGTCTCTTCCTCACCTGAGTCTCTGCATTTTAGAGTTACTGTCAGATTGGCTTTCTCCTCAATGAAATACCTGAAGATGTGGAATAAAAAAAAGAACTGATCTTCAGTGAAATTACATGTATGACCTTGAAACATTATGAAGATTACCGAAGTCTTACAGGGTTCAAACAATAATTGCTATGGGAAATCGCAGGTTAATCACAGTCTAAATGAAATGTTAATTTTTTGACAATCCTATGACATCAAATGATGTCATCTGTATAAAATAAACAAGGAACCATAAATATATTGATGTTGGATAACACTGGGATGAGATCTGGAGATTGTTGGGGAATGGTTTAACTATAGTACCTTCCATGCAAGCAAGGACTATTCAAAATTGATTACTGTTAAAACATTCCAAAATAGAACTCACCAAAATTTTTAGCTATTTTTCTTTATTCTTTTTATATATGTAAATTAGCTTTAAACATAAATAATCTACATAATTCAAAAGTAAATCTTTCATAATATTCTAAAGTGCAAAAACTCTATTTATGAAGAATAAAGAAGTTTCTGTTTTTTGCTGACTTCAACACACCACTGACTTTTTTTATATTCTTAATGACACTACAGTCAAGTACAACAATTTGGCTTCAAAATGAGATCCAAAACAGCGCTCTAACAAGAAAAAATAAATTTACAAAATTTATATCTAAGCTCATCAACACTAAACCTGAACAAGTTTTCTTGCTACAAAGTCTTTTAATGGTAGGAAATCAAGAAAAGGCTCACCGGAAAGATACACAGAAGCCAATAGAAGGGGATCTCCACCATGTTTGCAGGACTGCTGTTGCTGGTTCTTGAGAACCAGCTACCATCAAAAAGTTGTCTGGAAAGATTTTAAGAAATCAATGATATATATTCTACACTTGTTCAACTTATGGGATTGCTGTAGTGTTGTAGTAATCTCCTGATGTAGTATATATTTCCAATTTGCCAATACTAGTAATATACACGACACTTTGTATTGACAGATTTCTTAAATAAACCAAATTATTCTGCATTTACTAAGAACTAAAGGAGAAAGGGTAAAAAATAGTTGATAAACACTGTTTCAAAGCTTAAATGTTAAGCTGGGAGGAGGTGGAACCATAGCAAGGGGTAGGTACAATGGGACCCATTACAATTCCAAACGTAAGCATCTGCATATAGCTGGTTCCTCTCCATTTAAGCTTACTGTAGCTAAGTAGATAGAGTTGGCCTGCTGCTTCAGTGGTAAGAATTCAAATCCCCATGGAGGGGGAGGTTATTGTTAGCATCTATTTTTCATTTAGTTTGCTTGATTATATTTCATGTACCAAATTTGAGTATATCTGTGGCATTATTTATACAATTTAGGTTACCTGAGGTTCCACATTTGGTTTTGTTATACACTAGGTGCTACTATTTAATAATAACTTTCAAACCCTGGACTTTATAAGCTTTGAGTTTCCTTGCATGCACATTAACAAAAGCACAGTCTGTAAATATTTTTTATTGATAGTGTTTCCTATGTTATGTTAAATTCTTTCTCTGGACATGACCAAAGCTCCTAGGCACTGCAGAGGACTGTGGCCCTAAACAAAACTCTTAACCCAGCATGAGAATGGTTGCATCATATTTCAAATTTTGTACTATCTTCAATATACTCCAGTCGCAACATTTTCTTTTCCTAAGGTAGTATTTTTTTCTTTACATTCCTGTACTGCTCATAAGCTTTAAAATGAAGTTTCAGTGTAATATTGAGAATGGTCTATATGAATTTACTTGAATGTTTTTCTTAAATATTTTTGTATCTGCTTAGTTCCTTAGCTTTTATCTTAGCCCTCTTGGTACTGACCTATACTTTTACTATCAGCACAATAATCTACATTACTTTGCCACATCTGAGAGCACTCTAATTCCTTGTTAGCTTATAATGATTTGGTATGATGCTATTGCTTACTTAAGTTTTCTTCACAATTTTTCCACATCCAGCTCAGAATGTACATTCCCTTCCTAGTAGGAGCAGTTACTGACAAAAGGAATGCCTTGAGAAGACACGACATTGATTTTAACCTAAAAGCTACTCTTTTTGGATTCATTCGGTCATTACAATGTCAATTCCAGCTTTGTTTCTCATTGCTACATCTTAAAGCTACTGGGCAAATACTTTCCAAGTGTCTTATCATCTTGAAGGTACCCAGACAGATGAAATCTTTTAGGAAATAAAGTATCTAATGACACATCGGTGGACAGCCCAATAATGATTTCATAACCATTAAATCTGAACTATTTCATTCAGCTTTACTTAAGGTATTGCAAGAAAAGTGCTTTGTCCCTTTAATCAGGGGTTTATGAAAATTTCTTCCAAGTATTGCAGATAAAGTACTCTCTCACAACTGGTTTCTACATATGTATACAGCTTGCTATGTTAGCTCTACCTTACTAATTATTTCTTATTGCCCAAGATAAAAATAAAACCATCCACATTATTGTGATTCAATACTGATCTTAACAGATCAACCTTTGATTACTTCTGTGGGGTTCTACCTTATTAGCCTTCTAAGTCCAAACAAGTTAAGGATAAAACTTTTTAATCATGGCCACTGCCAAGACAGATACATTCAAATTTTGGTTAGTTGGCTGTCTATACTGCATTTTGCAGTGTGAACTCAGTTCCATCATTCTTAAAAATTTATCTTTGAAGGGCAGACACTCTTTCTTTCCAACCACTGATATAAAGGACAGTCTTGCATATTTATAAGACAGGCATGAGGATATGGATTAAGTAGGCTATTATCTATAAAGTTCTTTTATGTTCTGCATTATTAAAATAAACAGCACCAGACATTTTATCATGGATGCACTGTCAACACTAAAATGGGTTGTGTGAAATGCTTCATGTCTTCCAAAAAATTATAGCAACACATAAATCATCCTTTAGATGCACTGTTATGTGAACTGTTGTATTGTCCTTACATACAATCCATATCATTATTCTAACTTCTGTAATATCTCCCACAATAAAAAAAAGAAAAAACTATAAGTTACAGACAAGGCAAATCAAAGGAAAACAGATGCAAAGAGAAAATACAATGCTTTCACAGAGAGATACTTCTGTATTAACTAAAGGTGATTCTAAACTTACTGTATAAGTCACCAACATTCTTCCAGTCTCGATCATCATGATGATTTTCATAGAGACTACAAGGCTCATCAAAAGTACACTGAATATCCTCCTGAATTAAAAATGATATAAATTAAAAATATTAGCCTCTTATTTAATTGCTAAACAACAGCTTCTACACAGTAAAATATTCACATGTAAATGAAGAAAAGGAGACAAAAGAATTAAATATGAATTAAAAGATAAAACTAAACAAATAATGATAAAATGTATATGAATGAATAGCAATCAAGAATCATTACAAAATAAGCACCGTGGAAAGAGATTTTACAGGTAGCATTACCGTATATATGTATTTTAAACACCACTACATATATGAAATATACATGGTAAAACTAAGTACTTTAAAGAAAACTCACATCAGCATTGGGTTCTTTTTTGGAGCATCGGTTAAAAAGCACATCATCCACTGCAATGTCATACTGCTTCTCAACATGTGTGTCCGAGAACAACAGACTCTGAAGCTCAGCCTGTACCAAGGAAAGACAGCTTAATATAATTTTCATTCTTTTTCTAAATTTAAAAGTAATGATCAGATTAAAAGAAAGACTTCTAACCATTTCTATCTCAGTAAAAAGGAGACAGATTTTTTTCAGGTAGTTTAAAATAAGAATTTAAATTGTTACATGAATTTGTTCAGCCATTCTATTTGTAGAGACAGTGTGTCTACATAGAGTAATTACAAAATCATATTTTGAAGCCATACAGAATTTGAACTCAATTTTTAATCAGGAAGTTATATTCCATCAAATATTATGTCTGAATATCTCAGCAGTACTTTAGAAATTATCAGAAACATCTGTAAAGGATGTTATAATAGGTCTAAGGGAAATCTCAATTACAATGTCAAGAACACGTCAGTACTTAGTACTTATTATACTATAAACTAGAGGTAAAACTATATATATTGTGTTGACTCAAAATTATATACCGTATATCATTTGCTACATTGCATTTTTTAAAAATTCAATAAAATCATTGAAGAAATATGAAAAAGGTACACACATTCTACGTAAATCTTATCTAAACTTAGAAAATTTCAATTATAAGTCATGAAGTAAACAGCTCCCGAATTAAATGAATGACCTTGACCATGAGATTACTGTAAGACATATAGTACCTACATAACTAAAATACTGTAAACTGCAGAACATAATACATTCTCCAGAGTATCCATGTTTTTTTATGACAATAGTACATAGCTATGAAATAATACAATTATACACTGTAATCTTCTACATGAGAAACATTAATTTTTATTTGCTAAGGAATCTGTGCAAAATTTAAAATTTAAAAGAATAAAAACAAATTTATATGAATTAAAGTAAAAAGTTCAGATAATAGTTTTGTTTGTTTGAATAGTTCTAGCACCATTTTCTGCTGCAGTTCAAGAATAGATAAAGTTTTTAATTTTCTCTTATCTTTGAGATACTTTATAATTTATATTTTCAATTCATGTATAATTTAAGTTTCAAGAAACATTAGTTCATATAACATATTCATGAAATTTGATATATTTTAAGTTGTATTTAGAAGCATGTTAGTTAAGATTTCTTAAGAGGTTTTATAAAATCTGTTTACTCAAGATATTTCTAACCTGCCAGAGGTGACCAGGATTATAAAATGCAGGCATATACAAGAAACATTCTGTAATGTGGTAATGCAGGCATTACATGAATCTTCAAGAGCTGAGAGCAGCTATGTATAATGGACAAGGAGCAAGGGACAGAAAGAAAGAGTAGGCAGACAGAAAACAAGAGAAACCTGACATGTCCAGCAGTCACCTCAAGCAGAAAAAAAGAATGTAATGTTTCAGTTCAAATGAATTTCTTTTAGTATTAGCTGGAAGCACGGAGATATTCTAAGAAAAAGACCTCTACAGTATAAGTTTTACATGTTCAAACATCTGGAGTGAAAACATTGTGTTTAGAGCTGTGAATAACTTTTATTTTGTTTTTTAGCAAATGTTTTAAACACACCATTTGCAAAGCAACAGGCCACTATTACAATATAGCCTCTTTTTAAGTGTGACAGTAAATAGTATGCATATGTAGCACATTAATTAAACACTTTGTCATTCAAAAATAACAACTTTTTAGGCATAAAAGCAGCACTTACAATGACTGTTGTATCTTGATCACCAATATACACATTGGCATATCTCCATTCTTGGTTATAAGAACACTGCAAAAGCCCTTGATAGATCTCCTCATGGGTGTTGTTAGCTGTGTACAATGAAGTACTAAACAAGGGACGAGAGTCTTTACAGTAATACCAAAACTGAAGAGAACACTGCAACCCAGGAGGGCCCACTTCTGGGGAAATCATTGTTGCAACTCCCTCAGGATAATCTGAAAAAAATTATACATATATACCTTCATATACCCTCATGAACATAAAAACCATGATGAAACACAAGTGTAAGCAGTATATTAAAATTTGAAGGCCTTAGGCAGAATATGATCTGATCTGGAACACTAAAAATATCACTTGAATTTAATCAACAAAGAGCCATCTATATACAGTAGTACCTTGATTCACGAACACATTAACCCACGAACAAAATATATATATATATGTATATTATATATATATATCTATATATATATATATATATTATATATATATATATATAAATGCAGTTTGATTTTCAAACTCATTTTTGAAACATGAACATTTGAAAAATGCGGGCAATCGCTTATCCCACGTAGGTGCATTTGAGCCGCTTTGGGGCCGCCATGTTGTTATTGTGTGGTAATGTAATCACATCTCCCACACACTTCCACCCACAATTAGTCTTTTTATTTCGGTATTGAGTAGATGAGCATGAGTTCATTCGCTTCAAACTCATTCTCTTTGTGATTTTCTTTTTGCATGCAGAATTGTGACTTTTTTTCATAATGGCCCTATGAAAGTGAAGAGTGATGGTGACAAGAAAATGCAGAAGATAACCATTGACAAAAGTAAGAAATTATAGAAAATTATGAGCCTGGTATTTGTGTGACCGACCTCGCAACCAACTACAAGATGGCCAAGTGATGATTTCAATTTTGAAATACAAGCCAGCCATTAAACCGCTAATGTTGCAATCTGCGTGACTGTACTTAATATAAGATGAAATCCAAAATGCTCAAAGAGGTAGAAAAATTCCTTTTGAAGTTGATAAACAAGAAACAGATGGCAGGTGAGAGCATCAGTGAGCCAATCATCATCCATCAAGCCAGAAGTCATGTCAGTCAATGTAAGTGTTCACTTTTTAATGTTTTTCTAGTTTTAGTTTACTATTATAAATCATATCGTTAGATATATTAAGGTTTTTCACACTTTGTTTAATATTATCTGTGCAAAATAAAACATAAAATACATAACTTATAATAATTTGAAGGGGGCAAGAACAAATCAATTGCATTCTAATTAAGCCTTATGGGGAAAGTAACTTTGAGTCACGAACATATTGGAACATGAACAAAGTTTAGGAACTATGTAATTGAGCTCTTGAATCAAGGTACAGTAGAATATGACAGCTATTACTAAAAATACATGGCAAATACATAAACATGACATCAGCTTTCTCACAAAAAGATACATATAGTTTGTCATTTTTCTTTGTCTGATGATCATGTAGTTGAGTATAAGTAGTTAAGTATAAAATGTACATTTAAATACAAAACTCTTTAACAAATTTTAACTAGCAACCATGTTAAAACTATCTCCATTAAAGACACTTCTTAAAGGGCTCGTTTGCCAACAGAGAAAGCTGAACTCTGGCTTTTCATCTGTAGGCAAAAATATAATGACATAAAATCGCCACACAAATGCACTCAAGTGAATAAAAGATTATAGTATCTAACGCCTATGAAAAATACTTGAAAATAACTGAGATAACATTACTGGCATATTTCAGAAAACTTTCAAAAGATCAGTTACCTGCTAACTTAGCTGAAGCCCACATGTAGAAGCCTGGTATTTTCCCATCATTAGTGTGGTCATGTGCAGGGGCAACATCATCAGGACCATGTGCTGTACTGGCATTAATTCTTGACCATTTATATTCGCCATCACTCATGTCCTGCCATCCACCCTTGTCTTCTTCAAAGGTTGAAGACCCACAAAGTCTTTCATCTTCTCCATCTTCACAATCTTTACTAAAATCACATACCTTATAAAAAGGGAAGATGAATTTGTGAGGAAACATACCAAATTCTAGTTTTGCATCACTTCATTCTTCTAACTGAATATACAGTATAATTGAAAGCAAAAGGTACTACGAAGAAGTATATACAGAATATGTGCAAGGCTACTCAAGAGGAGGATGGACTCTTCGTCAACTCAATGGACCAATGGCCAAAACAGTATCAACAAAATCATATTGAAAGGAAACTGTAACATCCAGAGAAATTATATATAATTCCACAATAACTAAAATATTAATTTCAACATTTCCATGTAAAATTAGTAAGTATTCTGACATACTGTATTAAAAAATATCTTAGTCAACTGAAACAAAATTTAAAAAATACAAGATAAGAACCCAGCAATCTAAAAACAATTAGTGGCAACATACCAATTGGTCATCAATACAGTTGCCCTTAAGGCTACAGTAGAACTGGCCAGGAGGGCAAGGGCTTGGTTTAGGTGTAACTGTAGGTGGGAATTGAGTTGGATCTCTTATGTTACACTCAGGAGTCAGTGAAATATCATCAAGACCTACATAGCCACTTTCTTCTATATCTGCTTCTAATACCAGCTTTTGAAATAAAAAAAGGAAAAACATCAGATTGAATGTAGCAATCATCTTTTTATGGAAGAAAGATTTCAGGTACCCAAACATAAAAATTTAATAATATATGTATGTATAGTAATTTACAAATGCTAACAACTGGTACTGTAACTGACATTTTCTAGTCAAAAATTTTGGTTACAAAATTTTTTTTAATTATTCAAACTACTAATACTTACATAGTTCTCATTTGACTGGTAAGTCTTTTCGAAGCGTTGCCAATAGTACACTCTTGTTCATGTGCTTTAATTGAATCAACTACAACAGGTAACAAAGTTGAAGCTGAGAGAAGATTATGTAAAAGGTAGTTGTGCTAGCTCCCCCAACTGCATAATATAGACGGATCTGGATGAATAAATGATATATACTCAGATACAGGAAGAATCAAAGGTATTAGCTTAAGAAATCTTGTCAAATAAATCGCAAATGAATGCATCTATGCTAAGTCACTTCTTTGACATGCATATGGGATTAGATCATAATTTTTAGGGGAAATCTTGGGTTCCTATGATCAAATCTTCAGGGGATGAATTCAATGAAATGACCACTATTCATCAAACAGAGACAAAGCTACAATTTTTTTCTGCTTTCACTTGTTCCTATTTAAACTGATATTTTTAATAATGAAAACATGCAAACTCCAAACCTCGTAGAGTCAGTAAACCTGCATAAATAATTAATAATAAGAAACTGCATTAAACAAAATAAAACAACTTAAACTTTCTGCCTTAAAATATAACTGGGCAGCAACATAACTAGATCTAGAACAGAAGTTTCTAAGTACGTAATGAGTAAATTTATAGCAGCTTACATCTAAAATCCTGATAAGGTTACAAAGCCCATGATAAATATGTAAACACATAAGATATTTGGAGGTTTACCATGCAATTGTCTGAGGCACCAATAATGGGGCTGGTGAACACACTCTTCGCTTGAGCAGATGAAGCAAAAATCAGGTGGTGTCCATCTCCAGTGTTGACAGAATGGTCCCGATAAGGAGGCCTGATACTATCCCTCGATTTGGTTTTATTGAAGGTAGTTTCCCAACCACAATAATCACTTTCAAAGTCACATCTTAAATGATATTCATCTGCCAAAGAAAGTCAATCTTTTTATAAATTTCTTGCAATAAGAGTAAAATTACTTGACAAGTAGATTCTTATGTGGTCTTCAAATTGCAATTTTACAGTCAACTATAAGATATATTAATTTAATTTTTTTAGAATAACCAACATTATATGATAATAATGTTCTCAGAAAAAATATTCAAAGTATGCAAGAATAATAATTGTTCACGCTAAGATCTGCAAATCTGTGAAGGTAGACCTTTAGTAATCTTACACCACTTAGAACTGAGGCTTTATAGATTAATCAAAATTCCAAGTTACAAATATGCATTACATCTGAACAATAGTTAATAACCTCAACATGCCTCAAAAATGTCATGCAGTACATTATAAAATCATATATCAAAGTAAATAGTGTACGTATATATAATATTAATAAACCTCAACTGTCATTGTACTCACCACAGTCTTTCTCATCTGAATAGTCACCACAGTCATCTGTAAAGTCACAAACAACCCCTGTAGGAACACATACTTTGTTGTCACACCACACATAATCTGAGGGAAGATCTTCACAAGGGGCAGGCGGCTGGCAATCTATCATGTTGACTTCATCAACAGCACCAACAACTTCTTTGCTAGGATCTTCTGTAGCTTCAATAACAATCTGATAAAGGGATGTGATTCTACCAATAGGTAGCTGAAGTTGCTGCCAGTCTTCTTGGGAGTTCTGCACGTGGAAAATCTTGGTCAAGTCTGAGGAACCATGGTCAAGGTAGATGTTTATTTCAGGACCTGCAATAAAGGGGTACCTTTCTATATAAAAACTCTTCACAATACTAAATATGACATATGAAAGTCACAAAAATGTCATTGCTCTAATTTTACACAAAATTAGTGGTTTATAACATTTATGCACTTCCTCAAGTTATTCCAAAAGGAGCTGTGTATGTCTTAAAAAATTAATAGAAAAAACAAATGTAGTATTTGCGACAAACATCACTCGTACAGAACTAAACAAAACCTTTGTTACACTTAATATACTACTGTATTATTTTTCAGCATCAGAGATACAATCTTCCAAAATCTATCCAGAATTTGTCAGATCAATAAAATAATCATATATGATGTGGAAATCTTTTAATATTCATCTTAATCAATGCAAAATATGTACTATTGTGCATCATGTCGGGCTACGTAGTGCACGCAGAGGCTACACCGGCTTATGCTAACATTTGCAAATCCTTTATCTGCAATTTTGAAAGAAAACACTAAGAAATAAAATATGTAATACAAAAATATTGCACAATTGCCACAATAAACTAGCATAGAGCCATGGATACATGTGTAGCCTACATACATTGTTCCAACTTTATTTCCATTCATCAGTTATTGTAAAATTAAGCAGGCCTCGTAATTTTGCAAGTGATAATTATTTTTAGTCCAAAGGTGCACTGTCAAAATCAATTTTATTTCATGATAAAAATAATGTCTTGGTTAAGTGTGGATCCAAAAATAAATACGTACCAAAATATTTACAAAAAAATTCATGAAGAGAAATCTAGGTATTTATGAAATGGAGTATTGTTATCAAACTTTCAAGTTTTAAAAAACGAAAATAGTAAAAATAAAAACAAAGATAATATTATAAAACAGAGAAATTACACTAAAGAATGAGCTAAACATCAAGAGTCAAAGATTCATTTGCTAAACTATTTTGCAATTAATTTCCAAATTATAAATTATGAATATCTATTATATTTTTACTGTACATATTAGTTTACTCAAAAAATACACATCTAATGAAAAAATGTAGTATAAATTTTACAAAAATATTTACAAATGTGTATACATGCCACTTGTTTAATTTATCAGTGCTCAAAGAAAGTAAAACTGTAGATAAGCTCAAGTCCACGTCAATTTGTGCAGCCAATATTTTCTTGATATTGATTCAGTTCTTCATCTTTAGACCAAAGAATCACAGCCAGAGGCACTGTAATTTGTCCCTAAAACACCAGGAATTCACAGCTCAAACTAGCATCCAAATATAATGGAAACTTCTCCAAGTTTAGAAATATCCACTGATTTAAAATAATTGGTGGATTCAGACACAAGTCCTGACTTATTGTCTGATCAGCTTAACAGATTACAAAATTTGGAATAAAATGAAAACTAACAAAACAAAATGTCTTTAAACAATGGTTACATTTTTCTTTAGGAACAATACGTACTGTTGAAAATGAAAAAGTATCCTTTGTAAAATGTGATTAGTCTTTGAATAATTTATAAAATATCAAAATTAAATCAATTATCCCCATAACTGAAATACTTTTAATTGTTTTTGAATGCCTATGCATTCACTATTTATGGAGGAATAGTACCCAAACTGACCAAGAGCAAAATCTACATTGAAAGACAGCAATGAAAGTGCTTCACCCATCAGTGAAAAATGTGAATCTATTGTTTCTTCTTATGAGAATAAGCAAGGCAACTGAACAATGTTACATACTGTATTGATAAATTAACTGCATCACTTTCATTTCTATTAAAATTACTAAGAAAATCCAGTGTTCGAATCATTTTCAAATGTATTTATGAAAAATACAGTGAAGAATTATGAGTCATCTGGCTCATTCCCAACATATATCACCAGCTTACTGAAAACAGGAAAATTACCTGAACCCTCTGGAGCATATAGTTTATAATCCATATGAAGTGCACATGTTTGATGAGTGGGCTGAAGCAAGCGAGTAACAATTCTTGGGCTATTTAAAGATCTGCCGTCTTTCTCAAACACCTCCACGTGCAACTTGTGAGGATTCTCAGGTAAAAGAGCATCTATAAAACGAATGGCAGTTAAAGTAACAACAAATGATTAACAACAATTCCCATGTAATCATTAGCACAAATTAATAATAATATTACTTATAATAATATTAATAACTTGATTTACACCAACAAAATGGCATATGGAGATGACCACGTTTTTTAATACGTACTATATTCTAGTAAGCATAAACAGTATGACACTTCTTTCTTCTCAATTTAATCTAATGGTAATTTAGGTATTTACTCAACCAGAACACTATTCTTTCGTTTCTCTATTTCCTTAAATAGCTATGGATGATCCTGTGGTTAATGCTGCAACTATTCAGTCTCTAAATCTGATATCTTTTCCATAATTTCTATCCATAGAATTCAAGCCTCTAGAAAAATAATGTTTATGGGTCTGCCAAAAGCAATCCTTTGAATCTTAAGTACTACATTCTTGACAAAATTGAATTTCACCTTATTGCTTTATTTGCATTATAGTAAACACTGATTTCTATCTTTCATCTAAATGGCTTATTACCCTTCATATTGGTCATTTACTATAGGTAATACTTTTGTGCTCATTTTGTAAACCACAATAAATCTCAAAACCACCTTCCCAATAACTGATTCATTCCTCCCCAATTTATATATCCTATCTTCATTTCATAGCAATTTGGAGGCTACATAACCTGTGGAATTACTTGGGACTGGATAGGTGGTTCTGAAATTATGCGTGGTTTAGAAAATTACCTCAAAGGCAATATAATTATAATAACGGAAGAAAATGAGATTGCAGAATACCCAGCCATTTCCAATATGACCTAGATGAAAAAAATCAATGTTGACTATAAGGCAAATAAGGTACAAACCTATAATTCAGCTGTGCCACAAATGTTTTTCAAAATCAGGTGATTCTGATAGTATCTTAAATAAGGTTATGCTTGTTCAACTCAGTAGCTTCTTATTTGACAACTTATCTTAGTGGCACATAACAGTAGTATAGTTGATGTCTGGTTATCTCTTTTTGTTATGTGTAACAGGGAAATATTTTCCTTTACTTTACTCTCTTCCATATTTCCAGCTGAGAGCTTTTTCAAAAGATATTTGGTCAAACTCATGAGGAATATATTCAACTTCTCCCAAACCCTCATTCTTCCTTGTGCAACTAATCATTAATCTTCTTTCTCAGTTCATTTACACTTTGCAGAAGTTATCTAGGCAGTAAATGATGTACAATAACTGCTGCTGCCCTATGCTGTACTTGCTTTTTAAAGGTAATTTTTAGTATTCCTCTTAAGATTAATAATAATAATAATAATAATAATGAACCAAACAATAACTTTTTTCAGTTTTCTTCTGAAGATTGAATACGAAACCCAAAAAATCACTTTGTAACTTGTTTACTTCTAATTATTTACATTTAATTTTACTCCACACTCGAGTACTTTCAGGCCCTATCTGTGGCCCATTTTCAAGAGATGTTTGGGATGTCAGGCTGGGTCAAGGCCCAGCAGTCTTCTGGAACTTCTTCTCGTTGAGCTGTCATTTACGTGATGGCTGGTCTGGTTCAAGTTACAAAGTGATTTTGTGGGCATTATCATCCTTCTTTACATTCTGTCATATAAGGTCCTTTTATCTTCTTCCTAACTAAAGTGGCACCTGGGTCTTAACAGAAAATAAGATGATAAAACTAGCAAATAAAACAGTACAATATGTTACAACAGCTGCACTAACCATCATTGATTCGTAACCACCATAGCATTGCTGGGTCCTCCAAGGTATCAGAGTCTTGCCAACCACACATATCTTCAGAGAAAGTGCAAGAAGCACACAATCTCTCATCACTTAGGTCTCCACATTGTGCAATGTAATCACACACCTGAAGTACAAATAAACTCAATACTCCAACAAAACTCAAAAAACATTGATGATCAAACCAGTACCAAGAATCTAACATGAAGCATACTAATTTAAAGAATACTATAGGAGATATATTCCTAATCATATTCAAAACAGAACAGAATAAAGCATTCTAATCTCAAGTATTGGAATATTCATAGATATTTTTTTCATCATGGTTAGTTTAGAGCTGCAGTGTGTAGGAACAATATGACAATTTTACTATTTATTTGTATTTTTCATAGCTAACAAACCTGAGGTCTTAACATTAAGATAAATCGTTTGGTACCAGCTGGAAACGAGTTGAAAACAATAAAAAATTGCATATGCAAGGAATCTGTAGCATCTGGCATCCAATACATAGCTGAAGTGGAAGCGAGTTAGAGACCAGACTTAAACTTAGTGATGTATTTAGTCTTTCTTCCAACCCAGAATATGAGGGGTGGGCTAGAGGTGGGCAGTTAATGTTAAGACCTCAGGTTTGTTAGCTATAAAAAATACAAATTAATAAAAAATCTGTCATTTGTTTACACGTGGAGGTTAAGTATTATAGGAAGGCGTTTACGAGGCATTTACGTATAATACTGAAGCTTCTTCTGCAAGGAGGAAATGCTGAAAAAGATTAAGAAATGCAAAATATTGAGAAAATATTCATAATTATAAAATAATATAATTACTTTTTAAGTACATCTCATTTTCACCACATTTTACCTGATTGGAAGGAATGCTCTGACCATCACGGCAGTAGAAAAGTGTTGAATTCGTAATACATTTTCCCTCATACAACATTATGTCATCCACAGCTAACACATTCAAGTAGTTTGAAACTCCCTTCGCAGTTAAAGTCAGCCACTTCCTTGGAGAAACATCTAACTGAACCTGTCACAAGAGAGATGATAAAAGGCTCAGTTACAAGCAATAGAAATGACAAAGCGTAGTGTTTGGTGTTAATTTATAAACAAATTATGTGCGCTTATTATCATTTGCACAAAAATAAACAGTCTGTGGATAACTTAATTTAATTGCATATGTTATGTATGTTAACATATTTGCACCAAGAAATCAATAACTTCTAGCTTTTTGCTCCTACAAGGATGCATATTTTAATTTTTGCAAAACACATTTAGTACCTTTATTTACTGATAAAACTCATATTTCTGTCTTGATTTAATCGTTTTACCTTAATTTTAATTACTTGTGCATTGCTTACTTAATAAAAAATGTATACTACTTGATTTACATACAGGTAGTAAACACATATAACAATAATTTTATTTGTTTTATTTGTATTACTGCCGGTATTTCTGTTTCCATTAACTTTCTGTTATTCCTTTTATTCATTTTCTTTCCTTTCCCATTACTTTCTCTTTAATTTTGGGTACAAGTATCATCCTGAAGTAAATGCATACTGACATTTATGTGTATAATTTCATATTAGTGACTATAAAAGCTTGCTTAGCAAGTTCATTCTTCGTTTTGGTACGTTCAGTGCTATCATATTTATTTAAGAAGCTGCCTGGTAGAGTTTCTCAACAGGCCTTGGTTACTGTGAGACACTTTAGTCCCATATGTTCTTCTGTCTCAAAGTAGCAGATCTAGACCCATATGTTTAACCAGATGGGGCCAACAGATCATGGTGACAAAATCTTTCAATTTAAGGAACCTCAATGTGATGCATAGTATAGCATTAGGGACATTTCCTTAGTTACTATATTGAAGTTATGTCCCTCATAGTTTAGATAAGTCCCTAACATTTCTTGATAGTTGTGAGCATACACAAAAAAATGACTGAAAAATACCTATAACTTACATTAATATTTTGCCAGCGGTATCCAGTTGAATGATCTACACTTGCAAGTGTAAATCCTCCAAAATCAGTCATCAAACTTAGCTTCAGTGAGCCAACCTAGTAAAAAAAATGATTGCTGTTCACATACTGTACCGTACTTTATGTAACATGGTTCATTAAACAATGTAAAATGAAACTGAGCATAGAAAAACTAATAAAATACTATCATAACAACCACTGTATATCAATAAATGGATTATCAAAATGCAACAAAGCCAAGTATAATAGTATTTTATACTACTGCCATGTGATATAATATTCAAGCAATTAAAACAAAACAAACTACATTTACAATGGCCATACTTACATTTTCACCAAACATATGAACCCACATAGATAAACATGAGTCTCTGAATATGGTAAAACCTTCAGATATCATTGAGAAGCTTAAGTCTTCAGGGCTTAGGTCTTTCTTGTCATAGAAGTACAGGTAGCTTCCATATGCAGTCCCAGTGGTGTGGTCATGTGCCGGGGCATATTTTTTTCCTTCCATCTGAGATTCATCATCTCCCACTTTACCTATTTGTAAAATTGAAAAAATATTTGTTAACACATTAGGATGAAGAAATTCATATCTTGGTATGTCAAACTATACTCTGTTTTTTTCCATCTGTCCATCCGCCTGTGGTGTTTTTGTATGGTAACACTGCGTCCCGGTCTTTAGATAGTTACGGTATGTGTAAGTTTTGGGTAAATAAAAGGATATCTGGGTGCACATTTGCAACTGAAAAGTTTTTTAATAATTTACTGTATGCGAAGTACACCGTTAATATTAGAAATAGGATATTATTATTATTGTTGAATGTAGGCTGAATGTAACTATCTAAAGCCCGGGACGCAGTGTTACCATACGGAAGCACCACAGGCGGATGGACAGATGAAAAAAAAACAGAGTATAGTACAGTCATACAACAACAACTGTCTACATACAGGCAGTCCCTGTTTATCGTCAATCTGGTTTTATGGAGCTTGTCTAGCGATGACGATTCCGGTTTTACAATGCTTCTCTAGCAACGAAAACAACTGAATTTTTGGCACTGATCCCCACTTATTGGCGCTGATCCTTGGATGTCGGCGCTGATACCCGAGGTCAGACTCGATAACCGAGTCGCACCGATAACTGGGGATCAGCACTATTATCACAAATTTTCACTTGTCGGTGGTTTTTTATTATCGTTACGCCGTCGGGAACGGAACCCCCGTCGATAACTTGGGACTGCCTGTACAGTAATGCCATGTGCTCTTGTATCCGCTGATCAACTATCTGCTGATGAACTTACCCACAGTCAGCCATAGAGTTAAAAGACTTTGTTTGACTTTCATTCTTTTCCTATCTTTTCTGTCATTTCATATTGTATATTTTTTTGGTGTTTTATCATGAGTTTCATGACAAAGAATGATGAAAATGATAAAAAGGGCAAAGTTAGATATATCACTTCTAGTACAGATAATGCACATTTAGCAATACTGTACATACAAAATAATAATTTTTTTATTTACATTACCTTGAAATCTTTTCTGTCTTATTTACAGTACAATATAAGAAATATCCATAATTTTTTTATCATTCTTTATCATGTATGACCAATAATGATTATTAAAGGAAGTACTATTAGCATTTATATAGATATAAACAGGTTCTTTGTATGATTGGTATATATGTACAGTACCCAGTTGTGTAAGGTGTTTGCTAATATACATGGTTTCAACATCTACAGGGGGTCTTGGAGCATGTTACCAGCAGATGCTGGGACACAAATTCATGGTGCAAAATAACAGCAAAATTTCAATAATGACACTGTATTATAATAACTTCTAAGACTACATATCTTGGTTAACTGATAAATATAAAAATTTTTAAAGCTACAGTAATAGATCTCTCCTTACAAAGAGTAAGGTCCGTGCATTTTTATAGACTTCGCACTTGATATAAAGTTGCATCCAATTATAGAGGAGTGGGGTGGGGAGGAGTTTTGCTTAAGGTATGGTTTGTATTTGCATATACCATTTTCTTATGTCATTGCAAGAAAAATACTGGTTTCCTGAAATTTCTGAGAAATTAGACTATTTAGAAAATTTTGAAATTAAATTTAACTTGTTCCCTAGTAAAATTATCTAGCTAAAAATATATATATATATATAAAAAACTGTAGCTCTGATACAGATCCAAAATTACCAATTTTCCAAGTATCCCTCTCTTCTGCTTGCCATAAGCAAGTATGCTCCTCAAAGTCACAGGATACAGGAGGTTGACAAGGTTCATTTGCCAGAATCACATCATCAAGTCCAATGAATCCACTATCTCTCTGTATCGTCACCTTAAATACCAGTTGCCATCCTCCTTCTGCAGCTACAGGTATTCTGAATGTGAAAACATAATTTGATCAAGTATACTACTGAATTAATATAGGTAATTTGTGTACTTTTAACATATCCTTAAGGATATGAAAAACAGCTTCTATGAGGCAGTTATCTAAATCATATATACCATATGAACGGGACACTCAATTACAGATGCATATGATACTGGTGTTCATGTCAGATACCTAATGTTTATGACAAATTACAATACCAATTAGTTGTATTAAAAGGCAGGGCTTCAAAACTACTGCTGATCCTTCTTGATAGAATGAAACAAAAATCTGGTCTTGGGGTTTTCCTGACAGAACATAAAGGTTTTGCAAAAACTGAAAGTAAAAAAATCAATCTTCCTTTCCACAATAATTTAGCAGTAAATTTCACAAAAGCTCATTCACTTAGGAATATTATGTGTTTAGAAAACTGCCAAGATTCTCTTAATATATTTTTGCCTAAGGCTTTATGAAATCAATTTTTCAAAAGCCTCTCATGGCTTTTAGGTATAGCAACATTAAGTACATACTGAAATCCCATATCTGGAAAGGGACTCAATATATAAAATGGAAAAAGGGGAATAGAAACTGAGTGAAAGAACAAAACAACATAAACATCAAAGGTGAAAAATATAACAAAATCCGTAAAAATCTAGGTTAAACTAATACAAAATACACATTAAATAAAAATACTATAAAAGGGAAACGTATACAACCAGTTAAATGAAATACAGCGCATAAAATATCTACTTCATCACTAAGGTCCAACTGAGATTAACTTCACAAATTCAACATCTTTTTGTGATGGTATATGTGAGACTGTGAAAGACTTGTATAAAAACAACACTCACCTGACGTTAACCCATGACCCAATTGGGGAATTAAGGACAGTAAGGGAAACAGGCTTGTCGCTTCCTTCTTCCAACAGCAATACTTGAATAGCATCTGACTTAGCTGTTGTAAAATAAGATACTGCCACACATGCATCAGATGCATCATATATCATAGGAGAGAATATGGTACCAACTGCTCCAATTCCAGTGCCAGATGACCTCACATACATATATTTTCCTTTAAAGAAACAGAAAATATTTTCAAGAATACTATAAATATACAACACAACAATATACCAGTGGGCATGTCTTTACTTCAATTTTCATCCAAATCACAGGAAACAGTATATCTGTAAAATGTTTCTGTTAGCATGGTGTTACTTCAGTATTTAACAGTATTTATATCATTTACCTACTTAAATTCATCAAATTGGATTGGAATTAATCATGTACATGAATGTTAAGCACAACCTCTTAATGTATCACAAGAAAACAGAGGCTACTGATAATTAATTGTAATGCTTTTCTATTGCTTTCTCTTAAACATTTAGCTCCTTTACTTTAATCATGACTTGCAATACGTACATATAAAAGACCGAGGTCAAGTTGCTGAGCCTAAAAGATTCAGAATTAATATCTACTAGTAGTAAATTACAGGTTGATATAAAACACTTTATAAAAAAGAATAAAGATCATTATAAAATAACTCCAACAGAATATGATACAATTGACAACATACAAATCACTATCTTAAAAAATAGTTTAAAAAATAAGTTTAATACCATCAGATGTGCCAAAGGTGTGATCATTTGGGAGCTGACTGCTGTCTTTTGCAGAACCATGAATCCAATCAATATCATCTCCTTCATCTTGAAGGAATCCACAAATGTCATCCGATTCAAAATCACACATTGCTGGCGGTTATAAACACTGTCAGTATTTGATGTTACATGCTATCAAATAACAGGATAATATACATCAATGAACCAAGACATCAGAATATACACCAGTGAGCAAAGCGCCAAATAAGGTGGAAAAATATTCACTAGACATATTGGAAGTCTATTTTACACTAGTAAATATAATTTAAGAAATAGGCACAGCAGAAAAAGACAAGAAATGAGAAATAAAAAATATTACATTAATTAGAACAATACTGTACTAAATTTAATCAGTATGTATACCATAAGAAAGTGTTTTTACTTGTAATATATATTCGTCATTTTTGAATACATGTCCACATTCATGCTATCACCCATTACTCTTTATGGATATTGTATAATAATTAGGCAATGTAATGGGGAACAAAGTCTTTGTGGATAATAACAAAGATCTTTCGTTTTAAAGATTGTAGTCCATCAATAATTTTGATTTAATTCTCATTTCCACATCAGCTTCTTGATGAAAAACCTGACATGCCGTGATGCTTTCAGAAGGTTTAATGCAACATCAGATTTCAAGTTAACCTGGTCCCAAGTCCTTGCAAACATTCAAAGAGCCACATTTCTCCCAATTTATAATTTTTATTACTACATTATTATTAATTTTGCCAAGTGCACCATGAAATTATATGTTCCTCCTAATTTTGATGAATTTGGAGCAGTATTTGTGAATGGCTAGAGTTACGAAGGAAAGGCTGAAATGCCTTCATTGGGACATCAGTGGCCAACTACATATTTAGCAAATAAAAATCCTAGTTGTTGAACAGCTTTCATCAAGCCTGAACATTGAACAGTGGATTTAGTCGTTCAAAATTTACAGCTCTGGGTGGCTGTGGCATCATAAAATTCTTTTGTTGATATATCAAATACTTGCAACTCATAGCTTCTTCCACCTATGGAAAATCTCTCACATAAGCAACAAAATCAACAAAGTTCCTAGATATGGCTTGGTAAGTACAATAAAAGAAAAGGGACTACTGTAGACAGTGTTTCATTTAGTTCCTGTAATATTGCTTTACATGGACAGGGTCGTAGCTCAAATTCTCATGTGAACACAATTTTCCTTTTGTATCTAACTTTCTACAGGATAAATATTGAGAGGGCTATTGCAATCATTACTTGTCAAATCTCTGTCAAAACATATGGAAGACGAATGCTATGACTCCAAGACCACTGATGTGAAGAATACTCTGACGAAAAACTTCTAAACACTTAGAAGATTCCAAGTTGTAAACATCTGGTGGAGTCTCTCGGGTTCATCTTAAAAGCTCTTGTATTCTTAACCGAATAGATCAGACAGAATTAAGGATTAAATTAGTCCTTCAAGAAAGGTGTGACCAAAGTAGGAGTATATAACACATTCCCTGAGGCCGTCTAAATCAGAAACTGCATGATCAACATCTTTTACAAGGATCTCAAAAATATTTTGAAGACCAAATGTCCATGCACTTATCAGTATATCTTCATCACCAAAATCTCAATCTGTGTTCTCCATAAAGGTGTCTGCTTCAGTATTCATTTTCTAAAATACTGGAGCCTGAAAAATACCCATCAACCATTCCACAGCATCCACATGCACATGAGTGGAGAGGAAACAAATTAAGGTTTGGTAAGCATTACTATGGCTAATTAATTACTTTTAGCATTCTGTAAAGGTCTATACAGTACAATGCGTCTAATAAAATCTGGGAAATACGTATGGAAAACTATTTGCAAAATAATAATAATCACTGAAGCTAAAATAAAAAAAGGTTTCCAAGGTCATGAGACCAAGAACCTTATGGGGGACCTAATGTTAAGTCAGAAATTCCCCCGAACATGATGTTTCCTGTATAGATGACCTTGCATATGAATGCTTTTACAAGCATTTTGGAGCAAGCAGTACTCGCACTAACATTATCTTTCTTACTTGGTGTTTCCTACCAGCATAAATTAAATAAATAAGTCCTTCCACAATTATACCAGCACAGAACTTTTAACCGACAATATTTGAAAAACAAAGTTTTCCTAAAATATGAAAAACAGGTCTTACAGAATAAAGGTCTTGGAGTTGGAGTAGTTGGGAGTTCTGAACAAGGTGAGAAGAGCAGCAAAGTGTCATCAAGAGCTATGAACTGATCAGGAGTAAATTTACGAGTATCCAAATAAAGCTGGAAGTCATATTCTGCTGATGAAAACTCAACCTGTAAATTTGTGATGCATCTAGATCAGTAAACAATGTAAAAATTATAAACTTCCATCTCAATAAAAATCATACATCATATATGTTGTAGACATATATATACACAGTATTAATAAAAATAGCAAACATTAAAAAATACTGAACAGAATAAAAATGAATAAGTAGGCTAAATAAAGTAGTACATAGTTGAATTATAAAAAATTATGAACTTATGATAACAGCTCTTACATAAGTGTGGGTCCAGTCTCTTGTATGTACATCATTGTTCATATCAATCAGCTTTTCAGTATTAACTTCACCATCATCATTTAGCTGCACCTACAGAAATAAACAGGAATACATTACATTAATAGTGATGCGCAATAGTATTCGTTAAGGCTCAGTAAAATATATAATAAAAAGAAATCTTTGTTTCATATCAACAAAACTTTCACCTCTAATTATGCCTTAGAGCCTAGCTAAGATGGGCAAACCAAGCACTGAATAACCACTAAAATGAAAGGTAATTAAGGCGGTTTGATAGAACAAGAGGCATTCTAAACAGAGAAGCATCTCCTCAAACCTGTCAAAAACCTTTCATAGTCTGGAAATCTCATTAAAGATAGATATACCACATTGTTTAGTTAGTTTGTACTTCAAGTTTAATTGTACTGTATACTATAAGATTTCCAAGTCAATGATGATTACATTTTACTATACAGGCACATCATCTACATTAAAGTAACTTGAAGGAGCAAGACAAGGTCAACAGTGAATGACATACCAGGGTCACAGTGAAGGTACCAGACAAACCATTCTCTCCATACTTCATATACCAAAAGGAGAAACAGCCTTTGTCTTGTTTCGGAAATATTGCACTTGATAGCCTGACTTCCCTGCTCGCATCTATAAGGATGGAGAAGAGGTCATAAAAAAATTAACATTTTCATCTGAGGTGAAGCTAGTAAAAACTCACTTAAGAAGAAAGGAAATCTTGCCAATCTAAAAGAATGAAAAAATGGCAGTAATCTTTATATTTATCATACAAAAATAAAATGCTATGATACTCTTTTTCAGTGCTAAAAAAAATCCACTTACTACTGTTTCTTGTGAAGTCTACATAAGCATACATCCCAGTCTCAGAAGTGTGATCTAAGAGAGGACCTGACACAATACTAGGATCTTGAGTATAACCTCTGCCAACCAGCCATATATCCTCAACTAACTCATTGTTGGTCCAGCCACATAAGTTGCTGTCAAAATCACAAGATGCTGTGGTTGGAGGGCATTTGCTAGGCTTCAATTCAAAGTCATCCAGATAAATGCCTAATTTTGATGTTGGAGCATATTTCGCAATGAAGCCAAGCTGAAATTAAGAGATATTATTGATTTACAGTACTGTTCCAGAAAAGTAACTGAACTGGAAAGGATAACAATGATTTACTCAGCAAGATGAACTAATCTTTCCAACCAAATTAAAGCTGATAATCTGTACCTTACAAAAATTTGTTTTAATAACAATAAGCGTTATCACTGAATATACAAACCAGCTCGAGAAGAGCCGTTGTTAGGCTCAGAGGTCTGGATAAACTAATCCTTTATAATAATAATATTAACTGAATATACAGATGAAACAAAAAATCTAAACAACCAAATTTAAAATCAAAACAGTTTAAGAAACAAATTTTTCTTAGAATATCTAGAGAGGACAAGAAGATAAGGAGAACACTGAAAAATTCTTGTGTCAATAAACCAAGCACCACTAAACCATTGCATGCATACAAAGTTATGAAAATCTATTACCGGACCATAAGAAGCAATGCTTTTCATTTTTTTAAAATCCTTTTATTTAGTGTCAATTGTTTCTCTTCTTTTCTGAAAGGTACAATAACAACATTATAAGGCAGTTCTGGTTATCGGAGAGGGTTCTGTTCCAATGACATGATCGTAACCAAAAATCGCCAATGACCAAAAATTGCCGATTTTTGGTGCATATCAGCGTGTTGTAAGATTTAGAGACATAGTACTTATGTACAAGGTTTATATACTAAACACTCTCCTAATCAATGAACCTGAGTTTGAGTGCTAAGATCAAGGGCCCATAGCATATTTCCTAATAAGGATACCTTTAATTTAATTAAATTGGTGGAATATACTGTAGAATTGAAGGGAAACAAAGTGATGTAGTTAAATGTTAAAAATGTAATATATATATATATATATTAGTATATATATATATATATAGATATTACATATATATATATAATTTATATATATATATATATAATATAGTATATATATGTATATAAATATGTATTATATTATATACTATATATATATATATATGATATATAGTATATTATATATATATATATATATATATATACATATATATATATATATATATATATATATATATATATATATATATAGATTATATAAATATATATATATATATATATATATATATATATATATATATATATATATATATATTACATTTTTAACATTTAACTACATCACTTTGTTTCCCTTCAATTCTACAGTATATTCCTCCAATTTAATTAAATTAAAGGTATCCTTATTGGGAATATGCTATGGGCCCATGATCTTAGCACTCAAACTCAAGTTCATTGATTAGGAGAGTGTTTAGTATATAAACCTTGTATATAAGTACTATGCTCTATATATATATATATATATATATATATATATATATATATATATATATATATATATATATATATATATATATATATATATATATATATATATATATATATATATACATATATACATATGATATAGTGTATATAATTATTTTCAGGAATTCAGGAGGGGTAATGCCCCCTAAGATTATCACTTACCTACCTGTGGTAAGCAATGAAGCAAATAAACAAAAACTTTCTGTTACGGACAAACCTGAACACTGACTGAGGACTTATTGTTTGGCTTACCTTCCACTTCTCAAATATAGAGTTATTAAAAGAAAGCCTATTTATCTGCTTACATTATATTCTCTATTGAAAACGACATGAAATATAAGAATAACAAAAATTTTTCATATTAAAAAAAACTGGATTTTTTATAGTAAAAGACTGCCTCCTCAACAGAACTAAGGAGAAAACTCCCATCCATAGCTTCCCCTATAACAAAAATAATGAAAAAATCTTCCCTTCACATTCAAATAAATGCTACTTTCCTAATTCTAAATAATTCTAACAAAATTTTCTGTAGTAAGGGGTAAAAGGCAATAGTAAATATGACCAATGGCTATCAAATCCCTTGCATCAAAATATCACGTAAGAACCACACTTCATTAATTCAGTAAACCTAATGTCATTTGTTTCTGAAGATCACTAGATATGTATAGTCACAGCATGTAAATCACAGCCATTGCTCAACATTCACTGAAGATTTCAAATGTCCAATGAAACTGTTAATTGGATGCTTCAGTGCAAAAATCAAGCTAATTTATTTATTAAGCTGGTTAAAAACTGGATGTGGTAAACCCATAATCTTATGATCAGTTACAACATCATGGAAGAGGGTAACATGCAGACCTCAGCTACAGAAGTGCCAGTAGAAAATAAGGTATAGAAGATATGTAAAATGTTAAAAAATAGGTCCACATACAGAAATGGCTGAGTTGTCAGTGTTGATATCCACTTCACTATATGTCCACCCATAGCTTGGTATTCTTGGACAGCTCCAGATCGTCTGGGTGTCACTCTTATTCATCGCCACAAGGTCAAGTACATTTTCGTTACCTGTACAAAAGAATACAATGGACTTGAGGCAAATAATATATGTATTGAATTGTAACCTTATATTTTCAGAAATAATAGAATACTGTATGTGAATTCAATGTTGCATGAAATACATTAATGCTACAAAAATATGGCCACTGTGAAGGTCTATAATAATGTTCAAAAGGAATTCTCTTAAGGAATTTCGAAAGGCAAATTTTCAATAAATTAGAAGCCATATTTAAAAAGTAACCAAAATGAATACTGTACTCTGAAACCCTAAGAAAATACAAATGAAAATAAAATAAACTACAGTAACACTCAGAAACTGAGACAGTATTAAAATACCAACTATGCAATGATAGAATACTCAAGTATAAATACCAAGGAACTTTAAATCTTATTTGGAATCAGAAAATGTTTCATACCATGCATTCTAAACCAAAATGTGAAGCACTGGTCCCCTCCACCTTTTGGAATCTGTCTGCTATGGAACATCCCCACTAAGGGATCTTCATTCTGAGTTATCTCCTTTCTCTTGGCAAACATGAAATGTCCTGTAAGCCAAATAAATTATGTAAGTCACAAACATTTTACAAGTTGATTTCAGAGGAGTTATGAAATTCTAAATTCAATAACCACCTTTTTAAAGCTCCAATTTGATGGGTGGACCTTTCTTTTCCCAGGGCTCCATAGAGGGTGTCACTTACAATGTTCCTTGAATGTCACACTGAAGGTGAAACCTCTTTGCAACAACCTTTCATTCCCAGCTACGTACATTGCATTTTATTGCCTACCTCTCATCTATAGTGTTCTCTTTGGGCTCTTTTTCCTAAGCTGTCCAACTCCTTTAACTTTACTTTCTGACAAGTTTCACTTCTCAAGAACAAATCCTACAGGTGATCCCATGAAGAGCCCATGACTGTGACTCAGTGGTCGTCTTAAACTAGTCTATATTGATAAACATTAAAATTTACTAATATTTTTAAATGCTACTGCTACAAAGTCAGTAGGAGCACTGTGAAAACTGTATATAAAAATAACCAATGTTTCTCTGATAATCCACTCCTAGAGAGAAAATGACAATGGAAAACGGACTTTTTATAATACATTATACAGTACTATCACACTTCAGTCATTAACTCCCCATATTGGTAACTAAAAAAAGAAATTGATATTGGGGTACATTTCTGGATCTTATTGGAGATCAAGAAGACTGGCATTCTACTATGAAACTAATTTCTGAAATTGATAGCAACTTGAATTGGATACAATTATACAAAAACAAACCCTGACCTACAAAAACAAGGAAATATATCAACTAACTGAAACAAGTACCACATGAAGGTATAATAATCTAACAAGTACCCCATCATTAATGCTCAATCAAGCTAATATTCATTATGGAAGTTATGCAAGCAAGTAAGGTTTCCATTAGAGTACTCGGACACTATGTATTTACATGGCAGGAATGTTGAACATATTCTACTAACCAGGTAATTATTTCAATATCCTTAATCATATATTGCCCATTCATTACCAGTTATCGAGTTATTGATTTTCCAATGTGTAATCTTATCAGTTTTATCAATATTGACACCATGATAATATAAACTTGCAACCTACAGTAATAACACATTTCTCAATTTTTTGCAAATTTATCAAATAAAATACTAAATGTAATTCCTAAAAATTTATCACTCCAAGTATGTATAAGAAAACAATAATATTGACTCTGAAAACATAACACACACTGACTCTGGAATATTCATAAAACCTCTGTAGTTTAAAAACTATGAAGAAAAGTTACTCATTCATCCAAATCCTCGTCTTGCACAACATACCTGATGAAGACATAGTAGTGTGGTCGCCTGAAATGGGCTCTGGAAGAATGGTGGAATCTGCTCTAACCATCAGCCACTGAAGCTGATAAGTGTCGTTCTGCACGTTGACCCAGCCACATTGATTAACTTCAAAGTCACACTTGTCTAACAGAATTTCACAACTACCTCTTGTAGCAACAAGGTCATCTACTGCCAGAGTTCCAGCAGAATCCACAATCAAACTGTAATCTATATGAAGCTGAAAATATGAGAAGAGTTATCTAAATTTTATGAAAATAACTTTTTTCTAACTTAATGTAAGAAAATTCTCCAATATTTTGAATAATTATGCATTCTTCTGAAATGTATCACAAGACTTCAGTAATAGAAACTTAATTTCATTATGTAATAGGTGATGGTTTGTATCCCAAAAGAAACGAAAATAAGTTCATGGCAAACATACATGGTTCCTAAATTCATGATTTTCTTTCCAGCTTTTACAATAGCCTTTCTCCTTCAACAAATATACCAGTGTCTTACTTTTGACACTAAATCAAACTAGCAGTAAAGCTCATATTCCTGACACCCCAGCCATCCAATCACTACAGTTCTCTCTTAAAGCATTTAAGTGTGGTCTTTTACATCCATCACAAAGTAGTACTATGAAACACCACGAAACTTCGTCCCTTCCCTTGCTTTACAGATCCATGAGCCAACTCAATTTCTTTGGCATAGATATCTGTACGCTACCAAATTCCATAACTAGGTGGCTCTGGTGTCAACTATTTTTTATGTTTACTTGATGATCCTTGCTTAAAGTGTAAATTGTGTGTTATACACTGTAGTTGATACTAAAGTTTCTTACAGTGTCCAGTTGGCCCTAAATGTATTGCTTTCTACCTTTTGTTTTTCATCTGAACACAGATTTTATCTCATCTAGCTGTCTAACTTCTTTAATTTTATTTTGCTTTAAGTTAGCTATCATTTATGAACAAATCCTTCTGGCAACTCATAAGGGAGTGTTGCTAATTTAAGCTACTATGGTAATTATAATAAGCCCATCATAGAAAATCAGCGCACACAAGTTAACCATAAGAAACAAAGCCCATGGTAAGATGACAAGACCCCTATATGTATTAACTAGAAACAAACAGGGACATTCATGTTTACCTTCCAGTCACCAATAGTTGTTGTGTCTAAGTTTACTCGGGCGTACTTCCAAACATCTTCTACACCAACAAATCTTTCCCAAAAGTAATAAGACCCTTTGGTGACATTTCCATATTCATTTACCACATTAGTTCTGCCAACCTGCAGCCAAGGGCTTGATGTGCCAAATATATAGTACCTGTTAATTTATAAAAGAAGTGTATGAGCATTCCTTCACTTTTAGCTATAACACTTTAGAAAATATGTTATATCACAAAAACACTTAATAAATTTATATATATATCTATATATATATATAATATTATATATATATATATATATATATATGCAGGCAGTCCTCGGTTATCGGTGGGGGTTCGTTCCAACAGTGTAACACTAACTGAAAACCGACTAACTAACCAAAAATTTGACATTTTCAGTTATAGGCGCCGCTGTTAGTGATGTATCAGCACCAATACCTGATTATCAGTGCCAATAAATGGATATCAGCACATATCGGTGCTGCAAATTGCCAATTTTCATTGCTAGACAAGCGCCGTAAAACCCAATTGCCGATAACTGGGGACTGCCTGTATGTGTGTGTGTATAAATATATAGTATATATATATTAATATATATATAATATATATAGATATTAAAATATATAATATAAAATAATAATAATAATAAAAATAATAATAATAATAATAATAAGTAAAATCTGAAAGAATCTGATCTTGTTTGCCCTCCCCGGGTGACAGTAGGGGAGATGTGACACAGCCAACCACCTCCTGCAAAGGTTTGTCTGCCCTGGGTAGGGGTAGGGTAGGTTACAGAACAGGAGGGTAGGGGGACATCCACCCTCCTCCTACAATGCTGTTTGTTTGCCCTGATCAGGAGGGTAGGTGAGATAGCAGACCCAGGTTTCAGTGCATGTAGCATATGTCAACAAGTTCATTCATGATAAAACATTCAACCGTCGAAGCTTTATAAATATTGCAAATCCTATACTTCTCCCCAAAAGTAGATTAATTCTAATACTATCACAATTCAATTTCAATTTATTGCTAAGGTTGCTATTTCAGGCAACTGGATCATCTCTGGCATTACATTAGATTACGTACATTAAACCAGGCAGTATCCTAATAACCAAAGTTCTTAAACCTTGCACTCTGTAATTCCCCCAGTACTCCTTTGCTTACAGCTATACTCACTCATTCACTCTTCCTTTTTCATTTACTTTTTGTTCCACATTAACTGCTACATACAAATGCTGTGTACAGAAAACTCATCAGCAGGACATCAAACCCACCTACTCACGGTCGTCTTGGCCATTCTGAGTGTTTGAGGCCGTTCCTTTCCTAAACCTATTCTGTACTATTTATCCTTCCTTCCTTCTAACACCTCCAAGTAATGTACCATTTTCATTAACATAATGTCCCTTGTCCTCTCCATGTGACCAAACAATGTCAAAACACTCTAATCTATCCTTTTATCTGTACACTAATCTTTTTACCACTTCTGCTCATCTCCACATTTCTCATCATTTCTAAATTCCACTAAACAGAACAATTACCTCAATGGCCTCAATGTTTCCCTATCTTTAAAGCAACATGAACAACTTATTTCCTGATAAAAGAGCTAACTCAATAGTAACTTTTATATATTTCAGGCTTGATTTCCTGAAACAGCCAAATTCTTTTCCAAACATTTTATACAGCCCCTGCTAACTCCTTGTTTCACCAACAGTATTTTGTTACTAACTCTATTTCTCATCCTATTGTTCATTACATTTACTCCCGAAAACCTATATTTAATCAGTATCTTTATTGTTTAACCATATAATTATATTGTGACATTCATTGCTCAAATTTTCTTTTTTCAACTTAGCCTTGTAATCTTACTCATGCTCAGATTTACTTTCGACTCTCTCCTTTTGTAAACATGGGGAACTTTAGTGTATGGTGAAAGACATTAACTTATGAGAGGCCTTTCTTTAACCAAAACCTAAAATGGCAGCCACGGATTCTTTACAAAAAGACTAGCCTTCCTTCTCCGGACAAGACCAAACTCTTCATATCTTACATAATGGACTAAATAAGTGAAGTAACAACACAGCTTTTAACATTAGCCAACAGTAACCTCCTCCTTGGATTTGAAACACCAACTATCGAAGCATAAGCACTGAAAGAAGACTTGAGACTTACAAATTTTCTAAAAAAAGAAACCTAAGAATCAAAACTGATCACATTTGGTTACACTCCTCTTGGGCATTTTCCAATCATAATACTGTAATATGTATTCTAGAAATTATTAACATGTCAACAAAAAATATTAACATGTCAAAGTGTTGTTATAAGAAACCTATAATACTATGTTTACATTATAGAAGCAATGAATAAATTGCTGAGAAATTAGTACGCACATACCAGAAAATTCACCAATTATTATATTCTGAATACATATTATAATACAAAAAATATGTCAAATATGTAGAAAGAATCATTCCACTTTTCATGGATACATGGATACTGGGATATCATTTTAAGAAAATAAGGATGTTTACACAAAAGGGACAATAATCACTTTCCTTATTTAAATAGTAAACAAACTTGAGAGTTGGTACCACTTCTCTAATTTACCGTACTTATCATTCATAATTTCTAACGATCTTAATATGAGACACAACAATGACATGTCCAGCATCAAGAATACAGCAGCTGTCTATCAGAATGATTCTTGAAAAAAAAGAACAAATAAAAAATCCAAAGGGCCTGGATTTTAGCCATACTCACCAGAATGCAATACAGTACTTGTTTACGGGTGAAGACTCTACATCAAAGTTTGGAGTAAGGCGGCGTGAGGTCAAACTGTAAACTTCAGTCTCTCTGTTGTGAAAAGCTGTTGCATAGAGATAGTTTCCATGGCCTCGATAATCATGTACGTTATCTGTCGTTCCTATTGTCATTTCACCTAGTACTGTGTAGGTGCATTTGTTGTTGAACTTACAGCCAATATTCAGAAGAGCTGTAAAACAAAACAAAAACAATAAGACAAACCAAAGACTTAACCCTTTCAGATTTCAAGGTTATGGCAAAACTTTGTTTGTTGCAAATCACACTCATGACTACTCTGTAACGTGAACTTTTATTGTACAAAGCTAATTTTGAAGCCTACAACTGAAGTTTTATTTTTATTGTAATACAGTGTGTTAGACATGGGAACAGCATTAAGAAAAATGAAAATATTAATATAACAAAAAACTATGAATGAAACATAAGCCAAAACTGTGCTACTAATTAAGTACAGTACTTTTGTATCACTGGAATTTTAACAGCTAGGACATTACAACCATATCTCATCTTCAGATAGAATATATAAGGAAGACCTCGTGCCTCTGAGATGATAATACATAAGTATATGGCATAATTCAAGGGGAAAAATCTACATACGAAAACTACAGAATCTTGAGAGGAGAAGGAGGATCTCCAGCAGTGGTCTGGTAAGATTGCTTAATAATAAAACATTGACTTTTGAAAAAGTCAGATGCTGGGACAAGGGGATACAAAGACTTCCCTTACAACTATGACTAGAGGACCCAGCAAAAGCTGAGAAAAGTTCTTCAATAATGATGAGCTTGAAAGAAATAATTCGGACATCTCTAAATAATCCCCATAATACAACAGCCCCTCTGGAATCCTATATAACCATCACAAATACAAATAATTTTAATTACAAAGTTAAGGAGTGAAAATCATGCTACAAAGAACCCAGTTTAAAAAGCGAAAGATAAGCTTCAACGGACTTTACTTTAATAGTGAAAATGAATCTCACAAGAATATTAATAAAATATTCTGCAATATAATGTCAATACAAATATACTACTGTAATACCTGTTCCACTATTATTATTATTATTATTATTACGTATCCAGAATGAGTAACATTCATAAACAAATTTAAACATAAAGCTACATATCTCTCTCTCTCCTCTCTCTCTCTCTCTCTCTCTCTCTCTCTCTCTCTCTATATATATATATATATATATATATATATATATATATATATATATATATAATATATATATATATAGTATATAGTATATATATATATATATATATATTATATATATATATATGTATATATATAGTATATATATATATATATATATAATATATATATATATATATATATATATATATATATATAATATATATATATATATATATATATATATATATATATATATACTATATATATACATATATATACATATATATATATGTATATATATATATATATATATATATATATATATATATATATATATATATATATATATATATATATATATATATATATATATATATATATATATATATATATATAAAAGAAAAACTGAAATTCCTTTTAGCTCAACGATTTTGGCAGTGGAGGCCGAAACTATTGAGCTATAAGGAATTTCAGCTTTTCTTTTCCCCTGTGGACTACCACCTCATATATAATTATATGTAATGATACCTTAGCAGCCACAACCAACAACAATGATACTCTAAACAATAAAGAAAGGTAAGCACCCCACAACAACATATTGCTCACTACAAGGAGAATATAACACTGAAAATTTCACAGCTTCATTAGTTGCAAAATTCTGATTTCTATTCTAAAATGAGAATTATAGCAGAATATCTGTATTGTCATGATCGTTGAAAAGGGGAAGAATGTGTTTCCAATTCTGGAAAAACAGCTATTCAACAGTCGTTAACAGTCATAGAATGACACTGAAATACTACTAAGTTCTTTTTTACTCAATTTTTCAGACTGAACAGAGACTGGATATAGATTAACACTAACTGTGAGTCAAAACAAACAGAAATGAAATATCTTATGTACATAATCAGTTATAATGAGACTGACAGAATAGTATACGCGATCAATATACCCTATCAAAAAAGTGGGTCTAATACGGGTGTTTCTTTTAAAATAGAGTTTATACTTCTGCAATGTGTCTAATATAAAAAAAGTTAATTAACAGAAGGTCCACCTCTAACAAGCTAAGGGTTCAGACTGACAGCTAACACCTCAAAGTACTGTCCATGCTTACAAAGGAGTAAACTGATATTCAGAGCCTGTACATTTAATTTTATAATAAAATAAAATAAAACATCACACCTCAAATTACTAATCACCAAAATATCAACTTTCTTAGGTTTTATTATTGCATTTAGATCTTTATTGAACAAGCCACTATCTTCAACTTACTTCCCTCCACTGCATCTGCTGCCTCTGGTTTAAGGCCTCCAACACATGGCACACTGTGTTCGAAACTGAGATCATCTATAGCAATCCAGGTATTGGGGTCTGATTTCAAGAACCCTGTTATGACAACCTGTATGATGTGATACATATTTTTCTGTCAGTGTCATATATTGCAAATAATTCTCAAGGCATAAATAATTTAACAATTCAATGATTGTTTAAATATTTCAGAACTATATCAAATAACAATAAAATTTCAATCATCTGCATAAGTATTATTTCTAAAAATAACTATACTTTCAAAAAGACTGCTTCGGTAATAAAAGTCAAAATGCTTACTTGCATCACTATTCAAAATGGGAAACCTCATACAATGAGTAATGATTCTACAAATCTGTAGCTTCTGTTAGTTTTATATTCCTTTACAACTAAGGCGTACAATACGTACCCTTATGTTGTCACCACAAACACTTTGATACAACTGTTGTGATATAAATATCTATAAATTAAACCATCACAGCTTTACAAGTATTATATACATTAACAATATGTATATGAATTAAATTTTTTACCTTGAAAGAGGTACTTTGAAGAAGAACATTGACTTGTGCTGGGTGCCAAAATGTATCAAATCCCACTTCAAGCTCCCAAGCTGTGTACCAGTTAGAGCCAGAGTCCAAAGATACCTAAAGAAATGATAAAACAGTACTATTCCAGCAGCATACTTCAGTGTCTACCACATAATAAGCAAAGCTTATGAAAAATCTTCTTAAATGTTTACTGCAGTATAATACATTTATAAACCAATACCTGTCATATATATATCCATATATATTATATATATATATATATCTATATAATATATATAATATATATATGTTATTAATAATATATTATAATATAAATTAAATTAGAACAATTATTATGTCGTACTCTAAGTAAATGGGGATACAATCCACAGTGAAGTAATTCCTCTTGTAGTTTAAAATATAAATTTCTTGTATAGGATTAAAGCTTTCGACCATCAACTGTGGTCTTGTTCACTAAAGTGTGATATGTCACCTCAAGGAACTCCTTGAGGTGACATATCACACTTTAGTGAACAAGACCACAGTTGATGGTCGAAAGCTTTAATCCTATACAAGAAATTTATATTTTAAACTACAAGAGGAATTTACTTCATTGTGGATTGTATCCCCATATATATATATATATATATATATATATATATATATATATATATATATATTATATAATATATATATATATATATATATATATATATATATATATATATATATATATATATATAACCCTTATGAGGATCATATTTGAATTACAAGTGAGAAAAGAAGAGAGATATTTCAATTATTATTTTTCACTTACTTTATGTTTGAATTACTTCATTCTTACCACAATCAAGTCTAATGAAAATTTAGCACACCTAACAATTGCAAGTATTATATATAAGATTTATGATAAATCACCCAGAAATCACCCAACCCCAGATTAGGTATTACATTATCTCAATTCAAGCTACCTAGATACAGGAAACATTAATATAAGTAAAGGACATATCTCACTTACTCTAAGAAAGCCCTCAATAAATGCAGCATTGTACCAAAAACTGATACAGCCTCCGTGTGCTTCAGTGGGAGGATATCTCTGAGAAATCAAGTGAGCAAGACCTCCTCCTTCTGGCATTTGTGGTCCTGATATGATGATATAGTGACCTACAAGGGAAAGTGATTCAGTTGTTATTAATCCTATACAGGTAAACCTAAAATTTGTGAGGAGATATCTGCCAATAACAATACTATATTGGGTCTCTTTTAAATGTTCTGCACAACATGAGGATTTTACTGCGAGTTCTGCTAAATTCACTAGTATGTATAGTTATTGTTATACATGTGTCATAACTAAGCCAGAGTTAAAAATAGTCTGCAATCTTCAAAAGTATAGCAGCATTGTATGTTGAAATGCCATCATGCATCATTCAAAATATTTTAGAATTAGAGACAGGATTTTAAGAGATATGATAAATTAAAAAATAGAAGCATTGACAAAATTCCAAATTCCCTTACCTTTTGCTGTACTAAATGAATGATCAAACGGGGGTCCCTCGACCATCCCTCCATCACTTGGGCTCTGTAGGAGCCATTCAGCCTCATCAGTCTCGTCGTTTCTCCAGCTACACATGTCATGCTCAAAGTTACAATTACCAAATGAAAAGCAGGAACTTGTAGTGCTATATACATCATCTATGCCAAGGACAACATCAGCATTGTCACCAAGTAAGACTGCTTCAAAGATAATCTGAAAAGTGATGAAATATATAATACTACTGAAGGATGTAGAACAGAAAAAGAGCATATAGATACTCGGGACATCAGCCCAGCATTCAACACAATGTTTAGAGATACAATTTCTTTACTTAAGCTTTGTTGCCCAATGAAAGCAGAACAAGCAAATCATTAGTTTGGTGAGGGTAAAATGTTACTGTTGATGAAACATGAAGCCTTAAAAAAATACTGTTTTTGTACATAATACAAATCTTTTATTTTTATCAAAGTACGTAGTAACTCATTCCTATGAAGCTGACCATGTATCCTGAAGTATTCATTTGACGGCACATACTAAATATTTTTTTACTTCATGCAACAGAAAAAAGCTTCATGAGTAATTTCTATCTCATGGCATCAATTGATAATAAGATAAACATACCTTAAGGCAGTATATATTATGATCACACGAAACTTTTTAATATAATTTTTAGATTTAGAAACCAAAAATATTGAGTACAATAAGCATAAAAACAATGAATCCAAGCTACTAAAACAACAGTCAAGGGAAATCTCATTTTACTTAGTAATTCTTTTGCTTCATTAACTGTCATTTACTGATAATAAAAAGATTTTAATTTCATATAAACATTTTAATTTCACACTCAACACATGTATTACTTTACCTAACATCTTCAGTACATTCTGTACAACACAGGTGTATATGAAAAAATCTAGCACCAAAATGAAAAAACTCTGTTACCTGGTAGTCAAAAGAGAAAGGATTGTATGACTCAACATGAATCCAGTTGTCACCTTGTGCTTCTCTTTGTATAAATAAAGGTACTTTAGGTCCCGTACGAAGATCACCATTAGCATTTTCAGATTCGGCTGCGAAGGCTGTTAATTCAGCAACATCCGATAAACCACTAAAGTAATAATAAAAGTGGATGCATCTGAAAATTTAAACAGGAAATGGTTACCTACAAAGTAAATATTCAATCTGGAATTAGGTCAAACTCGCTTATATTGACGGCATTTCCTTGATTAAACAATTAATATGAAATAAAGTACGCGTTTTATGGAAACTTTAGCTTTATATATAATTCAATATATTAATATGGCATTAAACCCAAGATACGACAAGGCATTTGTGATACTTTACTGGTAAGTTTTTCCTTGAGACTCATACACAGGTGATGTTATTTGGCCTTTATCATTTTTCTTGTACTCGCTTAGTGATACCCTTGCCATATGACCTGTGTAGATTGAAAGAAAATGTTTAGGAAATAAAATGCCAAAGTTTCTTACATTGACTAAGATAGCACTATACTAATGCAAAATCAAGTCACAAAAAGGGTTGGAAAATTAAGTTACATGAAAAATCCAGATAGCAGCAAAGATTCAAGCCTGGATGATGCACCCAGGAGGGAACTAGAGCAGGAACATTCATAAAGACCTAAGGGGCATTACATAGACAGAAGCAAAGAGATCAGAATTGGAACCCATGGGCCCCACAAAACAAAGAAAAGGTACTCCTTGGTCAATTTGTTATATTTCACCTGGTATATTTCTATTTACCATAAAGTATAAATGACTCTGATTTAACAAACCAGTCCCATTTCAAGTCTTATAGGGCTCACCCAAAGAACTTGTACTTAAATGAGTCAGGCAAACTTGAAGAATCTAGACAGTTCAGTGAGAAGAGATCAAAGGCAGAAAATAATACAGATGTGTTCAAACGTTCTCAGCAAAGAACCTTTAATTCCACCTAACAGTAACCATGTGACCCAGAATAGTACACATTATTATTATCATTCAGAAGATGAAACCCATTTACGTATATGGAACAAGCCTGCAGGGGCTATTGACTTGAAATTCAAGCTTCCAAAGAATATGGTCTTCATTAGGAAGAAGTAAGACAAGGTAAATGTAAATACAGAAAGAAGAGACGCCACTTATTAAAAAATATAATAATGATAATAAAATACATTCTCTACAAATAGTACTACCTTTTGTGGTTCCAAAAGTGTGATCAGGTTGCTCAGATGTACTTGTCGTATCCCACTGTACAGTTCCCTCTACATCAAAGTTAGAACCACTCTCTTCAAAATCATGGAGTGCCCCAGGATCTTTTGGATCATGAGCGCAGACACCTTGGTGTAAACGAAGGTCATCGACTGCTACTAAGCCCTGACTACTTTCATTCCATTTGGCAATGATCATAACCTAGTAGTAATGGTAAAAAAAATATTATATTAAATGCATTTGACTGTGTTCACTCAACATATGAATATCAATAATGTTGACTTCATCAGCTCTGATGCAATCTATGGTGTATCTTTCAAAGGGATTCCTCTTACTTGCATTACAATAAGTGGAATAAGTGAGTAAGTTACAGCATCCAAATCCAAATATAACTTACATTATACTGTTTACTTTCCAATTTCAGATTTATTACAGCCTGATGCCAAGCATCACCCTGTGAGCCCATCTTCATGAAGGTTGGAGTCAAAACTTCTCCTTGAGCTTCCATTGTTGCTTGGAGTTGCGGGGGTTTTTCACCAAACATGTAGTACCAAAATCTGAAGCACTGGGCATCTTCTACAGGGCCTTGAGTTAAGGGGACTGTCATGGATGGTTCGCCATCCCACTGTGCTTCCACAAAAAGGTAATGTCCACTCTCTAAAGCAAAAAATTATTGAAATACAGTATGAAAAATATAATAATTTACTCTTATTATTTCCCCTAATATAAAGTCAAGACTTTAAAATCCACAAAATATTTTATTTATAAAGAGGAAAGTCCAATAGAAATTACCTTGTAATGTGCGCATTTGTTAAAAACTTTCAATAATAAAAAAATACTTACTGTCTCCTAATGTGTGATCAACAGCTGGACCAGGAGATACAGTATCTGGAGGTCCTTGCTGCCAAATCCATGCTGAGGTGCCATTCTCATCCGCATTTCTCCAGGTACAGTATGGCATATAGAAATCTTCAAAATCACAGTCATATTCACCAAGAGGTTCTTTTGGGGGAAAAATTTAAACCTGAACTTTAGTAAGGCTACCAATTATAAGTATGTAATCAATATCATTCATTATAAGTATGTAATCAATATAATTCATTTGGGAAGTATTTTAAACTGCTCCTCAAATGTGGATTATCTGTTAAAATGACCAGTGAAATAACAATATTCACAATAATTATCACAAGCTAGGCTAATGAAAATATGTTCAAGGCATATAACTCTTATTTATCTGGATATATGATACGTACCAGGAGTTGTAGTACTGATGGGAGAGACAGTAGTTGAAATGCCTGTGTCATTTGCAGGGACAGCAACAGAAGGCCATAAGGTACAAGGGCCCTTAAATATCACAAAATCATCCATTTCTGAAATTAAAATGTTCAAATTTCAGTATTTATCTTCTATGATATAACTTTTGAAAATAGCAGCATTAAACTTCAAATAGAAAAGGCAAGTCTTAGAAAAAATCATATAGCAGTACGAAAAGAAACATTAAAATATACTACATTGTTACAATATATGACACTTAACGATATTGCAAAGATCCCAAGAGAATTGCCAGTTTTAAATTTCTACCAATCATTCCCTTCGTAAAGTCTGTATAAAAGTTAATTTCTCAATAATAATGTAGCTTTTGACTCACAACTTACTTCTAAGAAACATCTAATGAAAGTAAACCCTCATTCATTTATAATAGTGAGAAATTCAATGCAACCTGCTTTAGGTCATTTTTCCTTCCTTTACCAGAATGTGGATGTGTTTCTGCCAGAGATTTATCTCTTTTATACAGAGTGGTTTGCGAGGGTAGATTTCCGTTTCCTAATACATATTAGATGGTCTCTTGTTTGTCAATTTTTCGTAAGTTGTATTTTAACTAAGATCCTTCCCATTCACAATTTTAATCCCTGATCGCCTTTCCCTGACGAGAGCAACAAGGTTTGCTGAGAAGCAGCATCAATATCCAGTAAATGTGCCTCACTGCCAAACTTCTCAACTTCTCAGTTCCAGAGGTTTTTTTGAATGAACACCAAATTCTTTGGAAGATTGAATTTCAAGTCAATAGTCCCTGACGGCTTGTTCCATATGAATAGGGTTCATCTTCTGAATATAATAATAGTAATAATAAAGATATAAAATTCTAATGTCTTGGTGAATATTGCTAAGGTTAAGTAGAATGTTCTATGCAAGATTTTAAGGTAGATAAGCTCGCCCCAGGCTTAAATTAATGACATAAAACTATAAAAATAATTGAGAATGCAATGAAATACTGCCCTACTTAAAATGAGCTAAACACATTACAGAGAAAAAAATACATGATTAAATTAGAAAATTTATATAGAGAACTTGTGATACAAACCAAAGTTACTGCAAAATACTGTAATAAAGAAAAAACAAAAAGTATTTGGTAGTTTTAGTTTCCCAATATTTTCACTTTTATCATATTTTCATTTCTCCAATTTTCAGCAACTATGTTTTTTACTCTTAAGTTCCTTTAGTATTTTTTAACCCTACCATATTTATTCTAAATTACTTATACATTTAATTCATTTTAGTATGACAATTTCATTCTATTTTGAATTATAGGTATTTTTTAAGTTTTATTTCTATCAATTTCAGTACGTATGTTGATGAGCCTATTCACCTCAGAACATAAAAAGCTAAATTATCTACAAAGCCTTGTCATTAAATAACCATTTATATATAATAATTTGTAAAGTATTTAAACATGGTACAAATCCAAATGTAGGCGCAGGTGCATTCGATGACATGATTCCACAAGAATTACTGTAATGAAGAGCAATGTCTTGAAATGGTGATAGTGTTAGTACTCATTTAACAATAAGCAAATTAAAGTACTAGTTTCCTTTTTTCTGATGCTTACTTAAATCCTGCTTCTGAGAGATGAACGTGATGCCCTCAACTACAATGTGGAAATGCCTATCTGTCATGCCACCAAGGGGAACACGACCCATACTCCATTCCCCAGCAGGAATAGCACTTAGTTCCCATAGTTTTATATGGTCTTCTCCAAGGGGCTGAAAAAAAATAAATTACACTGAAATAAAAAAAAATTAACATTACGCAAAATACTTTTCCCAAGGAAAATGAAACGGCAAATGTAATAATTGGTCATCAATAAAATTTACAGTACCCTATTCACACTGCAGAGCAAACTTTAAGGAGATGATGCTTGCAGCAAAAATAAACTTTGGGAATTTGTGAAAAGAAAACTTGACAGTTGTACATAATAAGACACACATTACATTTAAAGGAAATACTTAAAATTTGTTCAAGACAACACAATCCAAACACAAATTTTTAATCTGCTATGTGATACTGTACATATACTCTTGCATAACCAAATAAAATTAATTTTTCACTAGTGGAATTTTTGGGCATATGAAAAATTACCATATGTTTTAAGTCTCTTATTCAGCATGAGATATTTTGACAAATTAAAACTACTTAAAAACAGTAGAGTTCAATAAGGTAATAAAAAATACAGCGCAGTTAAATAAGTTGATAAAAAAAACAGTGCTTTTAAATATGTACTAGATATTCCCTTCAATGAAATTCAAGAAAGGAGTGGCTGTTAGAATTGCATGTTACTGTTAGCAGTTTTAGGAAAATAAATGTAATTATGCAAACTTACAATAAATCATAAATCATAACAAGAACAAAATATATATGCAAGTTCTGTTCTGATCAGTCCTGAAAGTGCTCGAGGGCATTACTACAGGACTCCGAGTAACAAAAACACAGTTGACATACCCCGATAATCAGTAAGCTTCTATGGAAAAGAATACTTTATATCAATTTAAGAGATCTTAATACACACCCTTATCTATAAAAAATTACTGGTTCCTAACTCAGCTGGTGAAAAAATTATTATAAAGGATAACTGGCAGCTCCTGCCATTCTTCAGCTCAGCTAGGCCCTTACACTGAGGGTGCCTGCATTAAAATGTCAGAATCTGATGTGTGCAGATCATATTCGACAAAAATATAAATAGAAAACTTACAACAATGTAGACATTGATGGTACCAAGATCAATTTCATCAATTGTAAACCAGAACTGGAAACAATCTGCAACTGCGTCTGCTGGATTCATAACGGGGCTCAAAAGCAAAGCAACATCGCCTGCTGATTCGTCTTTAGCCTCAAGCACTAGATATCCTGAATCTGTTAAGATATAAATAAATCAAAAGCATAATTCTATAAATAAAATGAGTGAAATAAGGGTTATATGATATTTACAGCAAATATGAAAAAATTAAACATAGAAATCCCAATAATATAAGATTGTATTCTTGGAGAAGTACAGTTCTACAATTTTCAAAATGTTTTTCATTGTTTTAATGATCCTGTATAAAACTGTACGTGGTTTACAGGTCATATGTATTTTAGTGTGAGAGTACTTGCATTAAATGTAGAACAGGGTTTCCGTACTTATAAAGTAATAGATATGAAAAATATTCAAAGCGCTGATCGTGGTTACAGTAATTTTCATGACTATTTTAACTAAACAACACAGTTATAATTCTTAAATCTAGAAATTTATACAGTTTTTTCACAACATCATTTTTTATATTCCCACCTTTGTGGTCTTTAAATGTACCCAGACATACATAGCACTTTTCCTTACAGAAATATTACTAGGAGTATGGCAAATGAACCTTCTGGAAGATTTTAGGTATCCATTAACCATCTGCCTCATTATTTTTATGCTTGCAGTGTTTTATTTACAGCAGGATTCCCAAAATTGACTCCTAGTCCTATTTCATTATTCAAATACAGAATTCACTTCTTTTCCAGCCTTTTCCATTTTCATATCTCAAGGATAAGTGTGATATTACACCTTAGCCAATAGTTATAAGCCTGTGGTTTCATTCTTGTGGATCACTGGTAGTATGTGCTGTCATTACACCTATACTTTTCTAAGAACATCATTTCTTTGAAGCTATTAGCAACAGCCCAGCAGTTTTGGTAAACTAGGTTTTTTTTTCTGTTTTGTTGTTGGCTTTCTAATTTTTGGGGGGATGGTTCTTTTGGGGATATGATGAAGTCTCTACCTTTTATTTTTTACTTTGTCCCTTAAGGATGGTGCCCATTCTATCTCATATCTTTACAGTGAATTTACAAATGTTATCAGTAATTTCTGATGTGGATGTGATAACTACTAAGTATAAAATTAGACAAATTAGTGTATGTACATCAAACTACTGTTTCTGAAACTCCTACTATATTGCTGTTCACTTATATAAATCCTACTGTCTACATGAACTATAAATGACATTATCATATAAAATCTTTGCTTTTCTTTCATCAACATAATAAGCACAGTGCTTCTCAGACAACACAAATGATTTTAATGCTATAAAATTCACTGTTTGCACTGAGTCAAACCTGTAAAATCTAATGGGTTTGCGTAAAATCCTCTTGCTCCTTATTGATTCCTTAATTTTTAAATCTTTCATGCATAAGTTAAAATTTAACATATGAAGAATTACATTTTTGCCATTAATTCAACAAAAATTCTATAGTATATATTTTAGAAGGTTATCTATATCTAAACAAGGAAACTTGTAACATAATATGGTTAATGTGGAAAAGTTGATATGTACTAACCATGCTGCCCATGATAGGTATGATCATGTCCTGCCATCAAAGCCCAGGTAGCATCAATGCCTTGCTGGTTTGTCCACCCACACATATGGCCATCATCAAAATTGCATTCAGCTGTAAATTTGAATTCTTTAACAACAAAAATACTATTTTCATTATCTCTAATTATATGACAACACCAAAAATGTTCTACTTAAAGCTCACTGTCAGTATTTTGTAAGTAATGACTTCCAAATCCAATCATATCTTACAAATGCGGCAGGTGATAAATAATGCAGCAGAGTTAATAAAGACACACATAACATTACCTAAGGCTCCGCACATTCCATCCCTCATGACAATGTCATCAATGGCTACCCCGGAACTGTTTTCTGGAGCACTGAAGATGGTCTCAAGCCTCAGTTTGAAGAATGAGTTTTTCACTGTAAATCGACCCTCTAGCCATTCATCTGCTTCAGTTACTCTCTCTGACCAGACCTCTATCCAGTCCTGCATATTAAAAAGCTCTTATAATAAAAAGCAAAGGCCAGAAATATCAAGATAGAGGTTTTAATGTGTAGGGATTACAGTTTGAAGTTCTGAACACATTACACTCTATTACGTTACTCTAATCTGTATTCCAGGTCATATCTATATTTGCTCCTTTTTTATTGCAGTAATCAGACTGATTTATGCAGCATTTTATTTCTTAAGATGGGCAGTGTTGCACAAAACAAGCTAAACATTAAAACCTCCAAGTAAATGTAATTGCAATGTATACATTATTGTCACCAAAAACTGGTATGAACGCTGAGCACTGCAAAGCTAAAAAGAGCAAATACAGGCAGATATGACCTCTTAATATAAAAAACTCAAAAGGCTGATATCTAACAAAATTATAAAGTGAAGAAACTATGAATATATATTTATTTTTTTACCCACTTACTAGTCATGAACCATATATAGACAGGTGCATTGTAGCTCTTTCAGAAATGCATTAATACTACATTTATTTACCTTAAAGATTTTAAATTGTCTTATTCTATTTCATGTTTTGTAACAGTGATAATTTAATCCTCCTCAAAATTTGGCTGTGCTCCGAGGTTAAGTCCGGTTTTTCTTAATAAGTGATGCTCAAAAGTAACAAATTCCATAAAATTATATTAGTTTGAATTATCATGGCTGTAGCAAGTCATAATTTTCAGTATGCATTATGTATACTAAATATACATTGAAGTATTTTCTAAAAAATGTAATAACTATGACTCACCTCTGTAGCTGGTGTATACATTTCATAGTAGTACAGTTTCAAAAGGGCATTGGGGTTATGGCCTGCCTTGTAGTAAAAACTGAAAAGTACAGAATATTTACATTTCATTACAATACTGCATTTATGAATAAATTACTCTGTCAAAATAATGGTGACTATCATTTAGTAATATACTAACTTATGTATAGCTTTTGTGAGTATGCATTATTTATTATTATCATTATATTACATACTATTATTATTATTATTATTATTATTATTATTATTATTATTATTATTATTATTATTATCATTATTATTACAGGCAGTTCCCTAGTTAACAGCAGGGGTTCTGTTTCCGGCCAAGGCTGCTAACCAAAAATCGTAGCTAAACGAAAATCAGCGACAACGGCACTAGTAACCTGCTAAAAGGCACTGTTGACTGGATAGAGGTGCCGTTAAGAGAAGATCGGCACTGCTGTTCACTGGAGATTGGCGCCAAAAATCCAGTTAGCAATGCTGCTAGACAAGTGCCGTAAAACTGGATAGCCGTTAACTGATGTCACCACTAACCAGGGGCTGCCTGTATTATCATTATTATTGTTATTATAATAAGGACTTATTGAAATGAATACAAAGAAAGTGCAGGCAGTCTCCTCCTTACAACGGGTTTGGCTTACGATGTTCTGAGGTTACAATGCTTTTTGCTTATATTCATCAGAAATTATTTCCAGGTTTATGACGCATGTTCCAGGGTTACGACGCCGATCTGACAGAAGTATGACTCCAAAAAGGCAAAAGAATCAGTATTTGAAGTTTTTCTATGAAAAATGCAGTAAAAATGCAGTTTACATAGTTTTTTACACCCAAAGATTAAAAGTAAGGTTTTCTTAGGATTTTTTATGATTTTCCGGCTTACAACGATTTTCAGCTTCTGACGCGTCTCAAGAACGGAACCCCCGTTGTAAGCCGGGAACTGCCTGTAATATTGTTTTGCAAAGAAACACTGTATACAGCTTTAAATCTGCAAATATTTAAAGAAAACTAATACTCTACTTTACCTGACACAAGTAGTTCCAATGGCTAGATAGATATTTGATTTTGCCAGGGCAGTGTTGTTGGTGGAACTCTTCCATGCATTTCTTGCTAAGTAAATGTGGCCTTCTGCGGACTCTGTTGTGTGATCTCCTTGGGTAAAGTCAGCCTTTTCCAAGCTCCATTTTGGATCATCTGGTTTTGGTGAACCTTCGTTTAGCCATCCACACGCATCAGTTTCAAATGTGCATGTCCTCTCTATCAAGATAAAATGGATCCAAACAAAGAATTAGGTTTTACATAATATTAAATAATAAATGAAGAGAAAAGAATCATATGTATGAAAGATAAATGAATACAAAAATTAAATAAATCTATGAATAAAGTGAAAATTAAAGAATATCCATCCTTACAATAAACCCTTGGCAAGAATTTAATAAAAATAAATGGGAATGAAGGAAGGAAAGAGGTGTTCATTACATTGTGTCAGCAGAGTAGACAGAAGAGACACTTTGATGGATGAAATAATGGGAAAGAATATTTGGTAATTGCATGGTTGAATAAGTGAAAAAAGAGCAGTTTAAGTGAAGAAGATTTTAAATAAAGGCCTGTATTTCATGAAGTGATTTTGATAAGCAAATGAGAACAGCATATGGAGTAAAAATGGAGGGAAAGGGGCCATGTTAAAAATACAGTATCATTCTTTATGGTAAATGTTATATCCATGGGTTGTCCATTTTTACCTGTGTCAGTGCAAGGTTTATCACTGAGAGTTATCCTATCCAAAGCAATATAACCTTCTGCTGTATCAGATCTTGTTCCCATTATCAGAATATAAAACAGGTCATCTGAGTACACTGTGATTCTGCCAACCTCCCATCCAGGTCCAGATGGTCCAGTACGATGCCATATGTTATCTAACTGCTGCCCATACTGTTTTGTAGGAAAGAATATATCCTGTTGTAAATAATGTAAAATTCTGAATAGTACAAATATTCAAACTAAAGAGTTTTGGAGTAATTTCACTCTTACTGTGACAAAAATAACAAAAGAACTCAATGAATATTGACAATTGCCAACAACTAAAAGGAAATAGTCTTACTTTATGTCATTCTTAACTTTAAAAGTGGAAACTATAATGGAACACAATCACTTAATGAACTAGATGCCCACTTACAAGCATAAATAATAAAATAATTTTGCCCTGAATTATACTGGAGTATACTATGAACACTTTGCATTAGTTCTTCATGTTAGACCAACGTTTTTGTTAATTTCTAAAAAAATCCCATACAATCTTTACTTTGAGTTGCATTGCACAAATTCTACAATAGTAATATCATTAGATTAAGTACTGAGATATTCACAAAAATCAGTGTGAAAAACATTTAAAGATACAAAAACCTTGCTATATAAGAGCAGCAGACAAGCCAACAGCTAGAAATTACCTTTTAGATATTACAAGATGACTAATGTTTATTGCAGTGAATCCATATCTATATTGATAAAACACTCATCACCATATTTGGTGTACTTTATCATTTACTTCTATTTTTCAAATATTCTTATTTGCATTAAATCTCCAACTTACCTCAATGAAAACATTAAGTTCATGAGGCTCTTTTATATCATAATGAAATTCAAGACAGGCACCATCAGTAGCAGACACCTCAGTAGAATTCAAAATACCTCTAGAACCATCATGAAGGCCTTCAGCTGTCAGATCAACGTAAGCATAGCCTGCCAACAAAATTTGAATAAGGTATAATTCATTCAAACATACTTCATATCATAAGGCATACCATTACCTGTGAGACTAATTTTCATTGCCTACTACTATGAGATTCAGGGCCTCTGTAACACGGTTTTTTCGCAATAACTTTTTATCTATGCATTTAATAAATATAACGCTTATTCAGAATGCATATTATATCTACACATAAATTTTGACTGTATTCTGCATTACGTAGGTTGAATAAATTTGGTACTTATAATGTAAAAGTGACCTTTTTAGAAGACGGGCCAACTTACTCAGAGAAAAGGTTTCGAACGCACTCGTTACGTAACTTATGATAGCATTTCTTCCCTCTTTCTCGATGGATGATTGGCTATACGTAACGAAGGCTAAACCTCTGGCAACAATGACATACAAATTTAAATACAAGCAAAGCAGTACACCTTTAAGAACTCTGGAAACTCTCCACTGATAATTGTCATAATGAACAAACCAACAAAATATGTTAATAAATACAAAAACACTTCGATTATTAGTCTAACTCCCAAAATAGGTTTCCTAAGAAATTACAGTCTACTTTATAGTCACTATCAGATTGACAAGATGTAGGGAATAGTTGGTAATTTTCAAAAACATAGTAGACAAGCTTGATTTGATAACTGCTATATCCAATGTCAAGCAATTTTTATTTATTGGCTATCTACCTATTTACTGAAAAAAAAAATAGCCGGTACCGTATATTGGCTTTAAACCTTCACCAATAATTATCGTCAGAATGATGACTTCATGAGGGTCCATCCACTTTGGCCTCGTTATAATTCAGGATAACACTGAAGGCTACCATGGGCACTGTTGGATTAGAAAATTTAACATCTGTCTATAAAAACAAATTTCTCGAGTAGTTGTAAGAAGTGCTAAATGATCCTCAAGGATCCCAGCAATTGGTTTAAAAGTTTAATTCATGTATATTACTGCTATACTGTTGCGGCACTACTACTACAGTAGTATTACTACGCTAACACTGATGCCCCACCCACATCTATGTATTGTTCCGCCATTCATAAAGTCTTTGGGTTTCAGAGCCGATGGAGTTTCTGACTGGTGGATGGGCGGGGCAACATTTCGTCAAAAGGTGTGTTTACCTTGCTTACGTAATGAATGTTTTTCGACTCTTGGCTCGTAATCATTGGCCATGGCGTCGGCTAGATCATTTTTACTCTATAAAAATTAAAACTAACGGGTTTAGGTTATTGATAATGCTGACAAAATTTGTGTGTGGTTGTGAAATATACATATGTCAACTTTCAGCTACATCCGATGCTTTGACAAGGAGAAAAGTCCAAAAAACCGTTTTACAGAGACCCTGAATCTCATAGTAGTTTAACTAAGTTAAGTTAAGCCGAGAGCGAAATGCACTCGGCCAACGTGGAACTACTGAATGTCATAGTATGTGACTTCGATGGTTACGTTCACCAAAAATACAATACTTCAATTTGGAAAACTTTGTTATTGTAGTAATAAAATCAAGAGCAGAACACAGGAGACCTATCAATTTTCATTTTGCATGTGCTGAATCACAAAATGATAATCTTTTCTTCCGAGACTGGAAATTACTGGTGACTCAAAATTGTAATTGCACCCAAAAATGAATTAGTTGACAAAAGCTGTGCTTGCTACCAGAGGGATACAAGACTTCCTTTGCATCAGCTTTGAAAGATCTTATGTACTGTACAGCAAAAACTGATAAAATAAATCAAGGAATGATCACTGAAAAAGCATACAACTGAAAAAAGTTTGGGCTTACAGATAACAGAATTTACTGGAAGTCCACACTGTGCTGCTAATACTTAGTCAAATTTGCTTCAAAGAATCCTTACAGACTGTGTAATTTTCGTATATTACTATGCTATTTTACTGTATAATATGTAAAGCAGCATCTGATATCCAGAGTATTCTGACAAACAAATCTTTGTATTCCTGAACAATGCCGATAAAGAGGCTATTCAAGTTATAAAAAAATCCACCGAAACACAAAAAAATCACAACAAATCTATCCTGATCAAATACATACATGACCACATTAAGTACAGTACGTTTATTAAAATTAAGTCTATGTGGCTAAAAAAATGGACATGCTTTATTTTCTAAATTCCATAAATTTTTACAAAACAAACTAAGAGAAACTGGAAATTCATATGATCCAATAAGAAAAAAAAAGCTACTGAAATAGTATAGAAAATAAACTGCATATGGTCCCAGTCTCAACATACAAGGGAAATTTCAGGATTACAAAAAAGAAAATTATTTCCGCTAGTAAGGTCATCTTACCGTCTTCTGAAGGATGAACAAGCCAGGTCATATCACTCTGAAGTCTCTGAAATGAAAAACAATGATTTAAAGGAAGAGGATCTACTTCACAGTATTAAAACTATAAAATACAATTGAATATTCATAAATACAATCATAGAGAATACCAAAAAACTGACCCCTCCAGGTGAGCTCGTCCACACGCACAAGTCTTTGTCAAATTCACAGTCATAGCGGGATGGCTGTGAGGTTGTGGGAGCAATCGTTGGTAATACTGGCATTGTGTAATTAGCTCCTTCACTAGCAAATGGAGGATGTATAGCACAACCACCAGCTGCTACTACAATGTCATCGATGGCTACATCTCCCATGAATCCATCACCCAAAATAGATTCAAATATCAACTGAAAGGTAAAAGACAGCACGTTCCTTTCAATGACAAATTTTCTGTACTGTATTAGCATTAATTTGATTTATAAACATATTAGTAAAAATTCTCTTTCTGCCATCAGCTAAAAATAACAAATTATTGCAAGCAGTAAATTATTTATCACTAATGTAGGCAGTCAATATAATATGCTGCACAAAATTGGACCAAATCTAAATACCTGGTGAGTGGAAAATGATGAAAATGGGGCAGAGGCCAATTGCCAACCTGCGTTCCAACTGAATATATCTACAATTTTCCAGATGACTGTGACTGGTTCCTTATCAACATCCATCATTAGAACAGACAAAGTTGCACCTTCCATGCCATACCTAATTTCAAAATAGAATTAATATCTAAAATGCTGTTTGTCATGAAAATTGTCTGAAGCATCCACAGTAAGTAGAAAAGTACAAGGTTATAGCCTTTCAAAATAAAATTATCTTATTGCATGTGCAATGAAGTTTTGCAACCACCCAAAATTACAGATACATATTACTTCTGATAATTCTTTTAAAAATAGATCCTGCAAACACCAGGACTTTTCAATTAAACTTTATGGTTCAAATGATGCAATACATATAGTCTTGGGTACTTTCCCTCTAAATAAACTGGGGTGTCCAAAACTCGAATAAATACTTTCTGTATGAATATGATAACCATTTACTAAAACATTCTAAGAATTAGTAGACTATTTTTAAAATGAAAACTCAGGAGAGCATATTAAGTACATTGTAATACACATGCATTTCATTCATGGTAATTACAAAATTTCATGGAAAGGGATTTTACCAGAAATTCACTTTTACAACATTACATACTTAGAAATATGTTTACCATCAAGCTGTTTACTGGCTTGGAGCTCAGTGGTGTATACTGTTCAAAATAATGAATGTAATCAATAATATCAAAATAATAATTTTTTGCGGAACAGAAATGAATCCTTACAATATCTGCGCCACATGAATAATGCAGAACATAATTGTTTTACCACAAAAGGTAAAAAAATAAGACTGCAATAGACAAATATAATTTCAAAGCAAATTTAATACCTGGAATTCTAAGATTCAAAATATATCTTGTTCCAGACTTATGCAAATATAAAAATATGTGACAAACTTACATGTGGTACCAGAACGTAAGACATCGTTCCGTATTGAGTATGCCCTCAAAGTGCTCACTCATAAGCCAAGCTCGGTCACCTTGCAGTGTGTCATCAGCTTCAATTAACATAAAACCACCCTGATGGATTTAAGAAAATATAATGCTAATTTAGAACTTTGTGACCACTGTACTGTAATCTAATGATCCATCAAATCTAAACACAAAATTTCAGCCACAGACATTTAGTTACCCACAAGTAACCTTTTTGAACTTTATTAATTTAATACAAGATAATTCCTCATACAGACCTATTTTCCTTGTAAAAAATATAACAAAAGTATGAAAATTATCATAATATTCTATCTGTAAAAATAATAATTTTAAATCAATGTACAAGAGGACAAAAAGATACAAGTCATGATTTATATTAGAAGCAGTATCCAAAGTGTTCATAATCATAATGTCAGTTATGTACCTAACACTTACTATTTTCTGATATGGGTATACAATAAAACTGACATAAAATTTCTATTACTATATCTGTTCTTTAACAGAAAGAAAGAGAGAGAGAACATGATTGAGGTTATAAGACTCACATTCATTATCAGATCATTTTCAAAATATGCTGCTTAATAAAAAAAAACTATGCTTATTCCCCTTTCACTTTTCTATATTAAATATCAATGGATGCAACATAAAGATTAACAATATATTACTGAATTTGGAACAAGACAACTCACATTATTGTCTTTTAATGTTGAATCAGCATATGGCCTCGTTGTAAGAGATACATCATCTCGTCCAGTCAACTGCCACTGAACAGTGCCCATATGTTCATTAGAATACCATGAACATTTTGAAATATCAAAAGTACAAGCTCCTGGTGAAATACATGACCCTGGGGTAAGGCGAACATCATCAACTGCTAAGGTTGAATAGATAGCTTCAGTGTTATCACCCAAGATGCCTTCAATGGCTAGACGGTACGGACTGGAATGGGGCTCTATTGGTACCTGCAAAATCAAGAAGATACTGTCCCTGTCAGTCCCAGCCATGAAGGATATCAAAGGAGATGATATAGCTAATATTTTTTGACAAATTGCAGAGTTCAGCATAAAGTATTGTATTCTGTGAGGCCCTTAACAATACATAATGATCCAAGAAGTACACATACTTGGGCATCAACTAAAATTCAGTTAACGAAAGCATTTACACATATGCAAGTCTACTTTCCATGGTCACCAAAATTATTGGTACATATATGAATTACGAGAGCATTGCAATACATATTTCAATTACAGTTGATAACCTCCTATGGAATAAGAAAATTCACGAGCCTTTTATACTATCTAGGTATCTAAATCTTTCATTTTTATTCTTACGGTGATGGCTGCCATGTATTAAATACTACTTTTCTGAACTTGATCCCTTGTCATATTCTCATTACTACTTGAAATGGTGTTAATTAACCTACTGGCAGTTGAGACAAGACATTGTACTATATATATATTAATACAATACAGCTTTTGCAACTATAGCTTCAATGAATGGAATTAATAAATACTACTTTTTCTATACAAATATCTTCACTGGATAACTCATATAGGTTAATATATGTAGTGCAAAAATTACTTTGAAATAATCACATGTATGTATCATGTAGTTGGTGCCTTTGAAATAGGCCTGCATAAACCATAAAAAATTTTACAGATAAAAGTCATAAGGAAAATTCATCACCTGAAGAGTTGCCCAATCAGATCCCTTATCTTGATCACTGTCTAGGAGTAATACACCATCATGGATTGTACTATTCCCTACGTAATAAATCCGAATGATGTTTGGAGTACCACCTTCTGAGTGAGCATGAACTTGTAATTGAAGGCACTGGGGACCTTTGACATCATACAGAGATGTATATATAATTCCCTTTGAATACTGTAAAAAAAGATAGAGTTTTAACAGCCACAATGATGGGGCATTTATTTTAGCCCTAAAGCACTTATGCATTAGTATGATGAAAATCACCAATATAACAAACAAAATAACACAAAATATTTCAACTGACTTTCTCTACTTATAATTTTCTTAACTCACACAATTAAAAAAATATAACTACATACATGAATTAGTAAAAAACAAAACAATAATTTAGTATCTAGTTTCTTTGTTTATACTAATGCCATTGCCAGACCAGAGACAATCCCTGATGACAGAAATCACCCTTAAAAACCCACCTATGTATACAGTCTTGCCAGTTCATTTAACATATATATATTGCTGTTATCAAAAGTGGAAAAAAGTTCATGAATAATGTGTCACTCATTAGGTTTACGTAGTTCCTTATGAAAATTCTGGCCTGCTCCATAACCATCACCCCGGAAATACCTACACATTCGCTATGTCAGAACTTAAACCACTTCATATGAGGACTGTTTGAGTTCTGATCTCCTGCTGCCTATCAATATTTTCCAGCAATTCAAATTTTTTTAGCATTTATTTAAGAAAAAATGTAAATTTCTACTGCTTTTCTTTTTTTAAATCTGTACAAGAGAGAGAAAGAGAGAGATCCATTTGCAAAATTTAAATAATGCAGTTGTACTGAGAATGATCCTTTTAATAAAACTGTTGTTTTAGATACTGTATGCAATTATATTGCATGCATTACTATTGTCACATTATTGTAATATAATTTATGAACATAGTGATCAGATGCCATTTGCATTCTGTTGTTTACATTCTTAAAATCATCAACTAACTGCATTTGACCAAAACCATCACATCCATTAGTTGCTAAATGAAACACGTTTCAGCGATTCATTTTTTCATAAATTATCAAAGCTAAGTTTAAAAATGCAACTTACTTTATTCATGAATGAGGTAAATTAAATGAAGTAAAGGTGTGATTTTGCCTGTATCAGCTGTTGCTTTTGCCCTTTTCAAATGTTTAGTGGCATCCACATTTTTGTTTCTTCAGCCACCGTGACAACTGTAAGTGGCATACTTTCATAATACTTTCCTTTCCATTGCATGAAGGATGAGTAAAGATTATTTTATTTTTATTCATGGAAGTCCCCATAGAAAATTAACCCATTTTTTAACAAGTCGACAAGTGTTACACAAACATTTTGCGTCAGTTACTGAGACTGACATCGACATATGGCTGTTTCTCAATTTGACTGTTTATGTCTGTCAGTGTACTTGTTATTTATGCCAGTGTCTTGCATGCAGTAGTAAGTGGTTGTTAATTATAAGAAATATTAATAAATTCTTAGACAAATCACACGGTTGCCAAGCCATATTTAATGTACGAAGATTTGCATTAACCAGATGAATTTTTGCTTCTAAGCCTATTTCTTAGTTAAAAGTTAACTCAGATATAATATGCATTATCAATGGTATCTACCAAAACTGAGACAGGTATAGAAACCCTGCCCTGTGTAATCTACTAAAAATACATCTCGTACTATACATGATGTATACTATGAACTCATGTTTTTGGATGAAATTTTAATGATTGCATGATACATGAGATCAGATGATATATGAGTGTTTTAAACAAATTACAGTTCTTTTGTGTGCTGTATATTTCTGAGTTTCACAGAATGTTTTTGTTGAAAATAAACTGTGCTTGTTCATGTATTTACGGAATAAGCTTTAGTTCTGATATCCGAAAAAATCCAAAAACTCAAATGGCGTATGGCGCTGCACTCGTAGCCATGCATGAGCTAATGGCGGCTGATTACAAAACATCTCAGATCGTGGGAGTTCCCTAACCATGGAGTGTCGGATTTAAGAGGTCAGACTGTAATACACTCACTATATTAAATACATACTGGCACAAAATTGCACAATTACTCCAATTACAAATTACTGAACCAAACACTCACTGCTTGTGCTCTAGTGTTGAGGTATATATAATAGTAATGCTCTACAGTTTCAACGGGAAGATAAGGGTCATCACCACCACTGGCATCATGCCATTCCCACTCCAAGTCATCATCAACTTCTTCCTGAGAATATCCACAGAGTCCAGTATTGAATGTGCAGTAATTATCATCTCCTCTTGGACACTGGGTATATATGACCTGAAAAATAATTTAAAGACAATACACTAATTTTCAACTAAGTTGTTTTTTCTGTTTATTACAAGTCAAATACCTTAAAATATCATCTAGTTTGGAAGAATTATCAAATACTCTGCACTGTAATCCCAAGTGCACACACATTCCATTACAAAAAGCCTTTCATATTCCTTTCTCTGCCAATTTTTAACTGAACCATTTTTGTAGAATTTTCTCTGGGGTGAATCAAGTACCTTCCCAACCTGCAAGCTACAGAACATAAAGTACTGAAAGTTTTTGGTCAATCACAGGGAAATAAAAACAAATAATCTTATGATCTTACCTTGAGATCATCCAGGGTAGCATCACCATCCTGTCCATCCACCTGAACCGCATCTACAGTAAGGATAAATTTGTTCTTCATGGTATCTCCAGGGATATCTATTTTGGCATACAGCCAACCATCTTCCTCAGGGTTGGCTTTTTCCCATAATTTTAATTTTTGTGGTCCATCAAGTTCCTGAAAAAATGTAAAATCTCTATAATTATATACCAAACTAATTTGCCAATACTCAACTATGTTTTAATAAATAAACCTGACAAATAATTAGTTAAAAATGTTCTTTCTTCCATGACGTCCCCAGGAAAGGAACAGTAAAAACATATGGCTTCGCAACCAACAAATGTCGGTTCAATCCACCTAGACTTCCGCTAACCTTAAACCAGCTCCTCAACTATATTTATGCACCTTTGTAGATGATAGTCTGTAAGCTCATCAAAATGTAAAAATTTGTAAATAAACAAAGAATTCAGTGCATCTGTCCAAGTCGCTTGAAATGTATTGTATCATCTATCTGCTAACGAAAAAAATTTGGAAAAATAGAGCAGACTGTGTAGGCTGAAGGTAGTTGAAGCAGCTATTTATTATTATTATTATTATTATAATGTGTTAATATTCATAACCCTGATAGGGCTTCTGATCTTCATAAATCGCTGCTGTTTATGTAATGAAAAACCAAACAGAAGCAAAGAGGCAATTTCTTTAGCACTCAGACATTAATCAGAGCTAACCACTTGGCAGTACATATGGCCATTACTACCAGGATGGTGGTTAAAGGTCAAAGTATAGCAAATTTTTCAAGCAATTTGTATCTTGCATAGGTATAAAAACCAAAGTTTTTTATGTGCAGTTGAAGTACTGCATCATTTGCTTAAAGTTCCAGACTAGCATTAAACTTTCGTTAATGTGTTGGATTCATGGAATCTCCATACCATCCTGAAAGTGTCCATGAAGATGTTCTTACTTCTCAGGAAGGTAGGAACAACAAGTCATCCAGCTGCCATTCTTTGCTAGGAAATTGATAGATGACCTTTAACAATATAATAATTACCTTAAATGTTGGCTTAAGGCATTTTCTAAACTGTTTGTTTACCCAACATTTTATTCTTGTTGTTAACAATATGATACACCAAGTAACATAAAAGCTCAATTTTTAACCCTGAAAAAATTTTCTTTCATACTGAAACATTATTCTGAAACCAGTACGTACTACCAATTTACAAACTACACATCAACAGTAGTAATACAATAGTACACACCTCTGCATAAGAACGCATGACTGGGGGATTGTCTCCAACGTGGTGGTAAAAGAAAGAGAGGCAGTAATCATTAAAAGGCTCCAGTGGTGGAGTTTTAACTCTGGCAAAGATATCACTCTCATAACCTGAAACTATTCCACCGTAAGGCTCTGGAAAGGTAGCAGCAATGTAGTGTCCAGAATCTGAAATAGAAATTCAGAATTAAACACAAACTCATCCACTTCTTCCATTACAGGAAAATGATAGACATATGCAATACGTACTTATTAATACAAGTCATCTTCACTGAAATCACACATATCTGGGATTGAAACCATAAAAAATTCAGATTAATTCTAAATCAAACCTCTATTTGATTAACATATAATCTATTTACTACATATACGTACACACAGAAACACTAAATGTTTTCCATTCTGAATGGAAAACAAATATATGGTAAACATTATTGCAAATTGTTTGTAAACCATTTCCAAACAGTTTCCAAACTGTTTGAAAACAGTTTACAAACTTTGTTTCCCTTTAGGGTTTAATGACTTGCACTATGCATCTTTCTCTTTGGTTAGCATCTTCTCATCACTGATGTGTAACTGTGACTAATTGATTTTTCTCTTTATTATTCATAAGTTCTTTTTTTTACATATTCTTGGTTAATTTTTCTCAAATGTTAACTGTGAATTTGGTTTTGCTCTGTTCATGTTGACAGTTGCATTGCGCTTCCTTCCTGTTATTGCAGTACTACAGGCAGTCCACGACTTAAGATAGAGGTTCCATTCTTGCACCATGTCGTAAGCCAAAAATTGGAGTAAACTGAAACTATGTCGAAAATCGTCAAAAATCTTTTAAAAGAAACCTTATGTTTTTTATTACATTTTTCATCAAGAATACCTCCAAATATTGATTATTTTGCCTTTTTGCAGTCATATTTCTTCTGTCAGATCAGTTCCATAAGTGTAGTAACCCTGGAACATGTGTTGTAAACTGGGAAATAATTCCTGATGAATATATTTGAAAAGAGTCGTAACCTCAGAACGACATTAGCCAGAACTATCATAAACCAAGGACTACCTGTTCTGTACTGTACAGTAAATATTTTTCTATTCTAACTGAGTCATTGCTGCCCTTCCCCCTCTTGTTCCAACCTTCAGGGAAGAATGTTACGTTTATCTATGCTGATAAGTCACAAGGGTTGGGTACATGTTTTACCTTGACCCCCAGCTTATGCTGGCACCCACTCACAGCTAAGTCAACCTGTGGCAGCAAGTGACATGCAAACCTTACTGTTGTGAGCTCAACACACAAATATGATGACTCTTAAATGAATAAAAATAATCACTTATGACCACAGAACACTAGGAAAACAACTGAAAGCAACAACTCACACCAACCTGAATGTAAAGTATGATCTACTATTGGATGATGGGGTGATGGAGGATTTGATGCATTATATCTCATCCATATCCCATCATTTTCCCCAACCTCTTGCTCAAAGTCACAGATGGGTCTCGTTGCATTCTCAAAGTCACATTTAATTTCTGTATGTTCATAGGGAGGAGTTGTGAGCACAGGAGTATCTGTAGTAGGTTGCCCAGTTGGAGCAGGAGCTGGGCTTGCTGATGGTGGTTCAACTGCAGTGAAATAGAATGCAGATCTCTTATAAAAATGAATCATCTCAGTTAATCAATTTATGTGCACTGTAATTAAAAAGTTTCAAAAAATAAATTCATATAGTTATGACACCTTCCAGTACAGTGTCCATCTTAATAACATCAATGACTGATAACCGATCACTTTAAGTACTTGCTGTAAGGGGGGATGAATAGCTTGATGGAAATTCGGGAAATTTTAAGGTAACAGGAAATAGACTAGCATAAGAATGGCAAGGATGAAGGCCAGAACTAGATAAGGATTCTGGTATAAAAAGCACAACTTATTTAATGCCTAACTCCCTATCAGAATAAGTACTATAAAAACGGCCACATTTATTGTTCTAGTAAGTATCCATGTAATTTAAAACAGCTATTGCAAACACTGATGTACCAATAGTATTATTATCCTTATCATTATGACATTATGAGACTGGACAAACCCACTCAAGGCTAGATAGAGAAACAGATAACTCAGGTAGTTTTATTTTTCCAGTTATTAATAACTGATATCTTCAATTTCTTCTGTAATAAATCCAGTATGTAATGACCTAAGTACTTTTATTTCAAAATCCATATCCCAATTAATACGAGATATTATTCATATCAAATGTACCTTAGGTATAAATTTTTCAATGGTAGAAAACTTCTTCAAAGCTACAAGCATGAGCTATTCTGAACTGTTAACTGTCATAAACATATGGAAAGACCTTGCCAGTTAATGTCAGTAAATCTTGTGCGTCACGCATGGTACATCTAGCAATTTACAGATAATAAAGCCCAGCTGGGAAATATCGTACAACTTAATGGGTACCATACTATATAGGTAAAGATTTGAACGTTATTATTATTATTATTATATTATTATTATTTATTATTAGTTATTATTATTATTATTTATTTTATTATTATTATTATTATTATTATTATTATTATTATTATTATTATTATTATTAAGTATAACCAGACAGCAGATTTGAAATACTTTACTCTTACTAGGATGGACTGTGAACTACACTAATTTATACACAATACAGTAGTACTTTATAATATAAAAAACATACTATAATATGAAATTCTTAAAACTGCAAAATCTTAAACAGATTTCGACATAGGATTTTCTCAAACACGGAACAAAGGAGAGCCAAGGACATAGCTAACAAATGCTTGAGAAACAGATGTGATAAAAAAAGAAGACAAAAGTGGGTCATGCATATCTAGGTATATCAGATTGCTTTTGTAGCCCAACAGCCAAAGGCTCACTGCTCTGAAAAGCTGCTACAGGCCATCACAAACAGCTCCAAAAGAGCTGAGCAAGGCCAAGTAGACTGTCTGGGATCCAGCTAATCATTCCCAGAGTAGATTTTAAGATTCATCCCAAGACACTACATATAATATTCTGTTCTGTTAAGGGTTATCTAATATCAATTTCATCAAAGTTAGCAACACTACTAGTATACTGTAACAAGTTGATTTTCAATAAAAAAAAAATTCTGCATTCTTACTCATATATATAACGTTACCATATTTGAGCAAGATAAATTATTAGCAGCAAAAATCTGAACACTCACTACACAAAAAAAGTTCATTACTAACCTAAATGTCTATTCATAAATTAATTCTACCGCTGCTTATTACGGAAAATGAAATACACACATTTTTAGCAGGTCCCTAGTTAGGTAGCTAAAAATCATCAGTGATCAAAAATAAAATTGACTTTAATTTCATTCCTAATAAGACATTTTACCAAATCATTCTCTATTGTATGTCTTTCTCACCCTCTTTGAAAAACTGCTCATTACTCACCAGCACAAGCCTCTTCGAAAAGTGCCAGGTGCCGCACAGCAATATATCCTTCGCGTCCATCCCATAAACTTGCTTGAAGCCTCAACTCAAATTCTTTTTGAGATGATCTCTATAGTAAAATTAATAATGAGATACCAAATGCAAGACATTGAGAAAGTAGCTTATACTTGAAACTTAATCATGTATTATTACCAAGAATTATATAAATTTTCCATTGATCTTTCTACTAAAAACTTAGAGTAGCAATGTACAAGAAGAATATCCCAAACAATTTGTTGCAAACCATAATACAAAATACACTAAAAATAATTCAAGATGAAATATTAAGCAAAGGATTAGCTATAACTTTTATCATTTCTCAGGTGATGCCCAGTAATTAGTACATATCTGTCACCTGGTACTATACCATCCATTGACTGACTAGCTTAATGAATTCACTCAACTTCAGAATATGACATCAAAACTTAAATGAAAAAATCTTAATAATTTACAATGAAAGAACTGTATGAAAAATTTAATAAAAAGAGTAACCATTGGCACTTCTGATGAGTAATGATATATCTACCTTAAAACAAAACATTAAGAAATGAATGTGTTGTCAACTATAACAACACAACCAGATACTGTACCTCTATTGGAACTGAGGCTTCAATCCAGATAGATGTGGTAAATTCTGCTGTCATAGGAAGCTGCCAAATTACCTCTCCCTCGCTATTCTCAGGACCTTTATCAACGTAGAGCACAGAAAGAATTCCAGAGTGCTCACTTGAAGACTAAATAGGATTAAGAAAAAAAGCTGAATAAAATTTGTATATTGGATAGACTGCAACTGAATATAAAATATTATCCATTAGTCATATATAATTTGTAATGGTAGACATACCAGTCAGTTATATTTTAGTCAGTTATATTTTCATACCATGAACCATGGTATGAAAATATAACTGACTAAAAGATTTTGTAGATTTAGGACTAAAGCTTTAAGAAGGCAGTGAGGTGTGAACAAGAGGCAGGTAGAAGTGTACTGATCTTTATTATGTTGTTGTTTGAGATTAAGCTGGCCTTGTGCCAGCACGGGCTCTTGCTCGTAGAGCAGCCCGTATGTCTTTATTACAGGTAAGGAAATTCAAATATACAGCGTGCGGGCGGAAATGTGGTATCCGACACGCGAAAGAGTAAAAGTGGGTCGGCGATAGCCGATTTGTTTCTTGCGAGACATATAACTTAGAATATAAAAGATATATACATTGGCGGAAAGCCCGCTGAACGCTCTCAAGGAGGGAAGTAAGAACAACGCAATTGTAGAATTATATACAGAGGAATTTGCGATAAGGCGTTGTCCTTACAAGGCTATTTGAAGTTAAATGCCAATAAAGAATTGGAAATGATATAATATGGTAAATCATGGAAATTCTATATGCAGATAAAATAGGAATGCAAGGGAGATGGAAAGGGCTTGACAAGTCTATCACACCACTCCAGTGAGAAAAGTATTCGACAGTGTCAGCTGAGCTCCTCTGTACACCAGAGGAGTTGGAAGACTAGATCTACTTGGATGAGAACTATGCTACAGTATGCTGAGAATATTTGTGGAATTAAAAACAATGGGAAGACACAAAGGGTAGAATTTCATAGAAAGCCTTTGCATCACATGGTGCTCGAAGAAATGATGATGATATAAAGAAAGTAAATGAAAGAAATGTTTCAAGTAGCACAGGCTGTAAATCCTAATTGTAAACTATGGGAAAAATAAAGTATTGTATCTTTTGACATACAGTATTAGCAGAGCAGAAGCTTTTACAAGTGCTGGTAGCTTTAAAGTTCAATGCTGTACAGCACTATTCTATCTCATGTGTTCTCATTAAGCAACATTATGAAATAAATTTTTGATTGACATAACAACCATTTTCTTTTTATCTATGTTTAAACAGCATTAACTCTAGCAAGGCTACAACATTAACTATGAGATTATCCGAGTCATATGACTGTAATAGAGGAAAACAATATGGAAAGACATCAGGTACACAGGGACTACATGAACCAAATTATCCATATCCTTACCGCAAAGCTGAACTTGAGACAAAACAGTGATGCAACGCTCTTTCGTACAAAAGTAGGACTTGTAATGCTGGCAAGAGAATTGCTTGGATGATGGGGCCCAGTTTCAAAGATTAAATATTTCACTGGAAGATAAAATATTAAGCTCAGTGAACCAAGGTATTGGTCAATTATAAAAAAAGCATGAAAGACAATGTAAAAGAATGTCACTAAAAATTTATAATAACGCACATCTGATCTCTAATATGAATAACTAAACAGAATGAATATATGTGCAAACAAAAAATACATAATTTCAAATATAAATCCTTTTTATAAAAAAAAACATATACTAAAAATACAGTCGACCCTTGCTATTTGTGGACTCACGATTTGCGTACTTGCCTATTTGCGGATTTTTCTATGGACCGTATACGTACTATAGCCATTATTCACGGAAAATTCGCCTATTCGCAGTATTGTTCACTGAGAAATATTTACAAATGACTATATTTTCAGATCATTGTTGTGACTAAATGCACTTTTTGTGATAAAACTATTAAAAAACTCAGGTACAAGCATTTTTAGAGGGTTTTCTTTTTTTAACTACCAAAATAGGTGTTTTTAGAGGGGGGCCGGGTTGTCTGGTACCCACTCAACAACAACCACATATTTTCTAAACCATGATACATACATTACTAACAATTAGAAAGTTTAATCAATGATGTTGAACTTACCATCCGACAATGGTCCATTGAGAATGTGACCTGGATCTTCATCAGAAACATACCAGTCAATTTCCTTATTGTCTGACATCCAAAGACACATTGTGCCATCTTCAAATTCACAGTTTAAGAATGTTTCAGGGCAGATTCCAGAAGTTAGTTTCAAGTCATCTATAGCAATTACAGCATCTGGATCAGAACTTATTTGACCTTTAAAGACAACCTGTAGGGAAAAATGAAAAATTTAATAAAAATTAAAGTAAGCAATGACAAACTCAGATCAAAACCTAAAAAGACAGTCAGTTTGGAAAGCATTGTGAAAAATTTCCAATTACAGTTGTGACAATCATAAATAAGAACTGTAATATGTTGATCTGTGCACAGATTTCATAAGCACACCAAATCAGTGTCTTATTCAATTATAGCTCAATCAAATTATGGTCTTCTCTCCCTACAGCTAAATACAGTCATAAATTTGAAGAAAAAAAGTACTTTCTATTCACATTTGAGTGCTACTCCACATTTTAAAAAGTTTTTGCAATAACCACTCATTGTTAACTTCATATGGGTAAGAGGACATTCTCTTTCCTCTTATACCCGATAAATCAGGGTAAAGGGTGGGTATGATAGGGATAAGAGACAAGGAGGAGCTATGCATCTGATATAAGACATCACAAAGTTGCTGGCTTCAACATCACTTATCACCTCTTGGTTCAGGCAAAATACTAACACCACATACTCATAAAAACTATATTAAAAATTACAACACCAAGGTACCAGCATTCAACTGACACAAACATAAAAGCCACGGCATCAACTTACACTAAAATCTTTCTCAAAAAATTTAAACAGACTAATTTGTGCTCCTTTCCACTTTGGTTCCCCTAAGGCCGAATAAACAGATGTATCACTGAGAGGTACACCATCACTTGTTTCTGCCCAAACTGTGGAGAAGGAAAAAATCACAATTAAAATGTTTAAAGAACTTAATGTTGTACAAATTCTTTCAGGACATGTTATTTCTATTTATAATAAAGTTGAGAATGATGCCACATGGAAAATTTGCATGTGCAATATTTTCTATAAGTTTCACATAGTTAGAAGGCTTATTATTAATTATTTAAATCTGAAAAGTTTTAGTAAAATTTAATCTACAACTTCAGCAAATGATAAAATAATCTTTAGAGTAATTATGAGCATATACAATAAAGTTGATTACTTTTCTCTGTAAATTTAATCACGAAATTTTTACACTGGTACAGGATGTTGGTTTGCCATTAATGTATTAATGCAAAGGCATCATCAATTTTGTGCCATCTATACAAGGTCAAAGGAACCAATGCCCAAATTAGAATAAAAATCATGAGTGAGAGCTAACTGAAGATACAAAACTCTTGGACAGCTATTTGTTTTGGCTAAAAGATAAATTCTGACATACACCTGTTTATGGTATTGAGCTAAATTTCACCATATTTCCACATTGTTACAACAAATCCAAGAAAAGTTGCTTGACTGCACAAAAGTAATGTTATTATATACCTTGATCAGACTACTACATTTAATAAGAAACTCTTACTAATTATTGGGATATAAGTATATAAAGCAACATACAATCAAAATACCACAACCATCATAAATGGCATAACAGTAGAAACAATAAATAAGGAAGTTCTAACAAACAAATCCCTTTCACAACCTGACAAGGTACATACAATTTGCATACCAACTGTATGTTACTCTTTATGATTGTGATATATGGAATTTAATGAATGGATGCAGAAATAGATATGGAACTACAACTAACATACTTTTATTATCATGCACATTATGAAACATCAAAGCTGAGTTATGTAATTAGCTAATGAAATTAATGTAATTTGGATTACAGTTACAAAATATTTAACAATAAGGAATAAGGTGCAGCTAGCATGAAATTTGCTAAGAACATGAGTTTATCTCACCTGATAGTAAGGCTGCTGACTCTGCTTTTATCTGATAATAGAACGTAAGGCACATATCTTCTTTGAAATTGACCTTCGTTAATGTAAGTTTTCGAGTGAGGGGAGATTTCTTCCCCTTCAAGGCAAACATGTGACCTACATCAGCAAGAGAAATTGATTTAAATATTCATGTTTGCTAAATCTGCTTCAAGAAAAGGATAAAAATAATTTAGTATAAAAATTATTCCTATCACAACTGTTACAACAGAAAATCCTTGTAGGTCTACGGTACTGTTCTTAAAATAAAATCTTAATGAACTGTATTTCTTGCTTTTTTGTTTACAAAAACACTGTGGATGAAAACAATTCTAAAAAATATTATTGTATTTTACAGATGAAAAATAAACACTAAAAGACTAAAAGAAAATATGGCTATATATAGTATTAGAAAATGATCTTGTCCTCTGTTGGGTGTACCACAGCTTCTTATGCTGAGGTCCAAAACTATATGAAATAGCCTGAATTTAATTTACAGCCTTTCTCAAAGGCAACTCCAAGCAAAAAATTTCAAATGACCTCACATTGCAACTTCAGTAATTAATGAATTAAACTTATAAGACCTTAAAGTACTATGTAATATTTACATTTTGAAAATATACACTTCCGGAACCATTCTGTAATCTAGGAAATAATAAAACTTATCAAGATACTTTTCACAGTTCCTTTAAGAATTACTTTTGGCTTTGAATTGTATGTTTGAAATTAAACAAGAAGAGACGTGCTTAACCATAAAATGTACTCCTTAGGTATAGAATACATTACTGAAAACTGGATAACCCTTTCTGAGGTGCAAGAAGAACTTTGCTGTTATTTGGTTAAATTATGATAACGAACAATTTATATGAAAAAAACTTCATAAACAAAAAATCTCTAATATACGTAAATATGAATACTACGTTAAATCAAATACTACAGATATGTAGTGAATGCAGTCAAATCCACAAAAATGATTTAAGGACAGTAACCTAATAAAAGCATACATATTTAGGTATCTGGAGGTGCATATCTTCATAGGGTAAATTGTACATCATTTCACATCAATAACCAAAAAATGGGAAGATATATAAAATATAATTAACATCAAATACTGACCTTCTTCAGAAAGAGTTGTGTGATCTGAAACACCATTATATCCTTTTGACAAATTCCAGCTACCATCTGAGTCATAAAGCCCACAAGTGGAACTTTGTTCAAAGGTGCAAAAACTTGTGTTTGTTCCCAAAGTTCCAATGTTTTCTGGAAATAATGCAGAAAATACAAACAACTTAGCCTATTACTCCCTTATCATACCATAGTACACATTCTCAATGAAAAGACTGAGGTGAATAATGGATGTAAGTATAAAAATCTTAAACTAAAGCTATAAGCAGACAAAGTACATTACTGTACATGGATATGTATTCCATAAAATAATGTTTTTCATAAAGGTCTGTTTAATTAATGACATCACAAAGTCTACATTAATCATGATATTTTTGCATTTACACAAAATTTTGTTAGTAACAACTGATCATGTTATATATCCTTAGACTTAAATACCTGCCTTGCAAGCCTGCATTCTTACCAGAAAGAAAACTTGTTACATCAAAGTCTACAAGATTTTACTGTTGAAGACACTTAAAGTTTGCTTTCAGGGATATTTACAATAATCAAGTCTTCATCTTCATATATGATCAAAATATTGTTCTTACAATATATTAAAGATTTTTCATATTGACAACCAAGATATTTCAGTAAGATTTAATATCATGTGCCTTAAACAAATATTTACTATAGGATACAAACCACATGTTTTATAAATAAAATGAAAGGAACTTGGATCTACTGTACTTGGAACTTGAAAAAAAAAAGTTACTTGAAAATTAAATCTTATCAACTACATTCACTTACCTGGGCAAAATGAGTCAGTGAAAGTGATATCATCTACAGCAATGTTTGACAGTGGATTATTTCCTTGGGTTCCTACTATTTCAAGCACGTAGTTTGTAGATGAACTAAGGCCAATGAATGCTTCCATCCAATTCAATGTCTAAATATACAAAAATTATATTAATATCTCTAACCATACTAGAGGAAAACAGCATACAGTATATTCAAAGTTGTGTGGTATGAAACATTTTAGAGAACTGTACTATAATCAAATTTTAGGTCCGTATAACCAAAAATTTATTTTCAGCTTATGATATTGCCTTAATCCCTACAAAACTCACATAAACAGAAAAGTGACAAATACTGTAATATTCTAAAAATTTCCTTTGCAAAAATCATCATAAACAAGAACTGCAACTTCAAGAAGTACACAAATGATAAAATAAGTAATACTCTATGAACTAGTGGTTACTGAGATCAAAGTTAAGACTCAAACACGTCAAAGCCACCATGATTACTAAAGGAATAGGTAAAGGGAGTTTCAAAATAAAATAAAAGCAGGATATACGGAATGCTTCAATTAATTATTAAACGCTATGGTACTGGAGATTTAGCATTGGCATTCTTTGGGTTGGTAGATAACACAAATAAGAGCACAGGAGTGAAAGTATTAAAACACTTGTGATTACCGCTCTGCATTCTATTTGTTTACAGTCATTGTTCCTCCTTCAATCGTAAATGGATAGATTTCAGTATTCTAAGATCATTTGTTGTAAAACAGTTTAAAATAAAATATTACATCGTGAAAACATTATCTAAAAAATCTGAAGCCACAGACATATGCAACAGAGGATTTGCATTCATAAATCCTAGATTAGAAAATTTTAACTTGAGTGCTTAATTTACTATTGATTAATTCTTGGTTATATTCAATGTTTTATCTTGAATGGAGCAAAACTATGATAATTTTACTTGACAATTTGTTTCACATTCACCTTTCCCAGTAAATTTCATGAACTTAACATATGACTTGAATTACCTGGAAGCCATGCCGAGTCCAAATGGTCGTCTCCACATCTCCAGCCTTTTGCTTAATGCTCAAGTCTTTCACACCAGATCCATCCATGTGGTACCACCACCGCATACAGGTATTCTGTAAGAAAGCAAACTTGTTCGTGAAGATTAACTATACGTAATATCATTGCCATACTTAATAATGATCATTATTTGTTCATTAGGATTAGGGTGTTCCATATAAAATTGATGAGACAATCCTTACCAAGAATTGTCTTTACACAAAGCAAAAACTTTACAGTTCATTCCAAGAACTGCATCTAAAATTGATAAGACAGTTCTTTCCAGGCATTATCTCATCAACTTTATATGAAGTCTTTACACGAAGCAAAATCTTTACAGTTCATTCCAAGAACTGCACATGATGTCTTTACACAAAACAAAAGCTTTGCAGCTTGATTATTGTACACACCATACTGCAGTCGCCAGTCTTCAATAAAGTTTTGTTGTCAAAACTTAGTGCCTATGACAACTCATTCCCAACATTTTATCTGGCCTCATTACAACTTACTGTTGAAAGTTCACTGTATATTACAGTAACTGATTTCTCATTCTCATAGTTCCAAAACTGTTTTTCCCTCACTGGCACTAAAATCTTACCACACACTATGGTGATCATACAACTGATATTGCTAAATCAAGGTCTCAAAAGCTAGGAGTTTTGGTTCCTTTGCAAATTCTGTGAACCATCAAGCATTTTGGCATAATGTTTAATATTCCTGCTCATCTATACATCCACATCCAGCCTCATCTTTAAGTCTTTAAGAGCTGGTTAGGTTTCTTTCTTACCTTGGAAGATTCCTGTCAGGACAGAAACAAATAATAACACCCAAACAAAATGCACAGAGTGAGGATGATTTTTAGCCAATCTAATGGTAAAAGATGGAGGAGGAGGCATTCAACAGAACTGTCAACAGATAACCAATTTTATCAAACATATATAAAATATATAAGAAAAAGATGGAAGATTCAACTTCTTACTACTAATCAGCTGAACATGGAACTTGCAAAGACAGAGGGAAAATTCAAAAACACCATACTGACCATCTATGTTATCAATAAATGTGAGAGATAATACAATGCAAACGGCAATAAATAAAATATTACCTTAGAAAAAACTTTAAAATAAAGGGGTTGATAGAAAATAACTATCCTAATATGATTCCTCTTGGAGTAGCTAAGTAACTAGGTACGTACTTCATCTTAATTTGCAAAAAGCCAACAAAAAGGGTTCTCCAAAGAATACTGGTGCAGCTCCTTGAAAAGGCAACTTCCTCATCATAATTAATTTGAAATTATTTTATACTGACTTACATATAACATCAACAAATTTCTCAACTTGATGCAGAAGCTTAGAATAATCATTTATAGATGCTGGCAGATGCAATAAACCTTTATTCCATTTCATATGAAATACACAAATATAAAGAAATGGAGGTAGTGGGCATCTCCAAAACACAGGATTAAAAATGTGTAAACAAGTAACTTTAAAACATGCAAAAGGTAAACACATTTTTTATTGCTTTCATTTAATCAAATTATGCATTGTTAATAAACAGTAAAATCAAAATTACTAGTAACTACTTTTCAATAAACATACATACCTCAGTTGGAAGCATTTCAGGACTTATCAGAATGGCAGTTCCATCTACAGCCTTTTGTACTGGTGTTAAACTCATGTAATAGCCATCACCTACAAAGATACAAATTAATTATATCACTAAAGCCTAAGGAATACTACAGATGTAAAGGGAAATACTAGGAGAAATTAATAATAGCTATTGCAGAAAGCACATCAAACTGTCAGAGAAAGGCAGCTAATTTCCTGAGGGAATTTCCAACTGGAATATCACTGTTATGCAAAACCATTTTAGCATGAAGAAATCTGACAGAAGAATGTATCGACTACCTTCCCCCTTCATTTGACACAATATGGAGGAGTAATGATAGTATTTTATATTTGACAACGTCTCCAAAAGTTGTGAGAGAGAGAGAGAGAGAGAGAGAGAGAGAGAGAGAGAGAGAGAGAGAGAGAGATTGGTGGAAGAATGAATTGGAGTGGTTAAATGGCGGTCGGAAGCATGTCTGTTGTGGCGCTCTGTAATATGTCAGTGGCAGTCTGTTACGAGAGTCGTAAGAAGACAGTTAGTGAATTCACAGAGTTGGTTTGGCAGCATTTGTCAGTTGGTTGTTAGTTGGTTTTGTGGTATTTGATTGATTTTGGTGTTGTAAGGTTGTTGTGCGTGTGTCTGTCTGGTTTTGGTGAAGTTGAAGAAGTTGGGAGTGCATTTTCGGTGTCTGTGAGTGGTGGTTGGGGCAGTGTTGGTCTTGGCGGGTTGTTGTGCTGGGGGAAGTCGTGTGGTTGTCGTGTTCTTTCGGGCTGTTGGTGTTCGTCTGCAGTGATTTGTCGGGTTATTGAGTTGTTGTGGGGTTGTGGGTCTCGGGTGGTTGGTTTGTGTTTGGTTGTCAGCGGTGGTTGTGTGTCGGCTAGCCTATAGCCTATATCCAGCGGACAGCACAGCCTAGCCCTGAGTATCAGAAGCCAGAGTACCTGTTTGTGTTTTTTTTGTTCTGTATGTAGGTAGGGGTCAATTGTCCTGCTGTATTTTGTAGTGTAAAGAGGAAAGTGTGATTGAGGGTGGGTTTGGTAGCCAGACAGATTAAGTTTATGTGAGGGAGATTTGCTGCTTGCTCTTAAGCTTGTGATCCCGCCACATTATTTTTTGGTGCCCGAACAGGGACTGCTGGTGTGGAAGCTGCAGGACGATTGGTCTAGGCTAGTGTGTTAAGTAAGAGGACAATTAGAAGTGGAGAATGAGAGGTTAAGGGTAGAGTGTGAGGAGCTGAAGAGCGAGTTAGAGGAAATGAGAGGAATGCTAAGGAGTACAAAAGTGGAAATGAAAGAAGAAGTGAAAGAAGCGGAAGAGAGAATGGTTGAGAAAATGGACGAAAAATTCTTAGTGATGATGAATGCAGTGCAGGAGATGATGAAAGGGTTCATGGGAGAGGGAGTAGTAGGAGGTAGGACTTCTAGGTCTTGTGATAGGCCAGAAGTGGTAAAGACAGTGCAAGAGCGAGTGGATAAAACTGCGAGTGACCAAGGTGACTTGGTTGTGATAGGTAAGGGAAAGAAGGGAAAGAGACAGGATAAGGATAAACCTGAGGACAAGAATAAGAAGGGAGCTGAGGAAAAGAAGAAGACTAGGGGAAAGAAGGCTAGTAAGGATGACGACAGGATGAGACTAGGACTGAATACATTGGGGAAAGGGCTGAGAGTGATTTGGATAGCAGTGAGTGGAAACAGGTGGGTAGAAAGAAGGGTAAGAAGAGCGTAATCAGGAGCATGGATGTTAGTATGGAAGTTGATTCGCTGTATTCGGACGAGGTTAAGAGGGATCAGAATGGAAGTAGCGAAAGTGAGAGTGAGAGTGAGCGGGAAGTACGAAAGGCTGTATATATGAGAGAGATACCTAGATGTGCGCAATACGAGGAATATGATAGTAGGGACATAGGGGATTTTTTTAAGGAATATGAGAGGTATTGTGAGGCAAAGTATGGGAATAACAAGAGAGTCTGGGTAAGAGAGTTAGGTAGCTTTTTTGACAGGATTTTTGTTGAGTATGTATGGGGTGATGAAGAGTGTGGGGAATGTGCCATATGAAAGTTTGAAAGCCAGGATTGTGGAACAGGCGAAGAGGATAAGGAGTAGTGTGAGATATAGGAGAAAACATGGTTTTGATGAGGTAAGAATGAATGTTGGTGAGTCCTTGTCGATGTATGTGTGCAGGTTGGAAACATTGGCCAGGAAAAAGTTTGGGGATGAAGGGATAAATGAATGTAAAGAGTTAGTGAGGAAGTTGTTGGCGACTGTGCCTGAGAGTGTGTATGAGTTTGTAAATCTGAAACGTAAGGAGAAAACGCAATGGGCAAATGAAAGGTTAACGTGGAAAGACATTTTGGAAATGGTTGAGGATTATGAGTTGGATAGGTGTATGAAAGAGAGTAGAAGTGTTAGTGTTAGGACTGAAGTAGCTGAGGTTATACCAGAGTTTAAGAGCTATAGGGAGGCAGTTTTGGAAGGGCCAAGGCGAATGGCAGAGCGAGTGGTTGATAGGAGCGTTAGAGCTAGTAACATATGTATGGTTAGCCATAAGAGAGATCGGAGTGCAAGCGTTGGAAGAGTAGGGTCGGTTAGTCGTGAACGAGAGCAGCAGTGTTACAGATGTGGAAAGCTAGGGCACAGGAAGAATGAATGTCGGTGGGCGTTGGGAGCCTGCTTCGGGTGTTGCCAAACTGGGGATTTGGTGAGCGAGTGTAAGAAAGATACGGATATTAAATGTTACAGGTGTGGGCAAGTAGGGCATATAGCAAGTGGATGTCGAGGTACCCGTGTGACTGAGGTTTGCGGTAATTGCGGGAAGAATGGGCATTATGCTAGGATGTATAAAGAACAGCGGGCAAAATGTGTTGAATGTGGAATGGAAGGTCATGTAGTGAGTGTGTGTAGGCAAAAGAGGATGAGTCAGGCTGGGAATTCGGGAAAGTAGGTGTTAAGGGGATTCAGTTGGGTGGGTCCTCTAGTATGCGACAGTATGTTCGGGAGAATGCAATGAGTGAGCAAATGGGTCTGGGAGATCGGCAGCTGGTGTTGGTTGAGTATGGAAGAAAGCGGAAGAAGGTAAGAAAAGGGAATGAAAGGGAGAAACATGAACTGCATGATAGAGGGGTTAGTGGTAGGGTGCAAAAGGTTGATAAAGCATGTGCTACAGATGACTTTGAGGGAATGAATGATACTTGTAGTGTATGTGGGTTTGAGTTGACAGGGACAAATAAGACTTCAGTGAGAAGGAGACTGAGTAGTGAGGAGGTAGTTGATAGGATGGATAAGTCTTTGCAGGAGTTTGACAGAAGTATGGATGAACTGAGTGGTTTGGTGGCCGAAATAGGGGAGATGTTGGAACCAGAGTTAGAAGGCATTGGTGAAGTAGTAGTGAATGGAATTTGGGAGGATGGTAATGAGGGAGATAATGGGAGTTTGAATGAAAGTGGTTTGGAAGAAGTGAATGGCGATGTAACTCAAAGGGTGTATGATGGTCCTCAAACAAGATCCAGGGGGCCTGCAACTGAGCATCCTTGGGTGTTACAAAGGCAATTTAGTGTGGATGTTGTGAGTGTAAGGAGACATTGTCAATTGTAATGGGGGAGGTAATATGGAGGAGTAATGATAGTATTTTATATTTGACAACGTCTCCAAAAGTTGTGTGTGTGTGAGAGAGAGAGAGAGAGAGAGAGAGAGATTGGTGGAAGAATGAATGGGAGGGGTTAAATGGTGGTCGGAAGCATGTCTGTTGTGGCACTCTGTAGTATGTCAGTGGAAGTCTGTTACGAGAGTCGTAAGAAGACAGTTAGTGAATTCACAGAGTTGGTTTGGCAGCATTTGTCAGTTGGTTGTTAGTTGGTTTTGTGGTATTAGATTGATTTTGGTGTTGTAAGGTTGTTGTGCGTGTGTCTGTCTGGTTTTGGTGAAGTTGAAGAAGTTGGGAGTGCATTTTCGGTGTCTGTGAGTGGTGGTTGGGGCAGTGTTGGTCTTGGTGGGTTGTTGTGCTGGGGGAAGTCGTGTGGTTGTCGTGTTCTTTCGGGCTGTTGGTGTTCGTCTGCAGTGATTTGTTGGGTTATTGAGTTGTTGTGGGGTTGTTGTGGGTCTCGGGTGGTTGGTTTGTGTTTGGTTGTCGGCAGTGGTTGTGTGTCAGCTAGCCTATAGCCTATATCCAGCGGACAGCACAGCCTAGCCCTGAGTATCAGAAGCCAGAGGTGAGTACCTGTTTGTGTTTTTTTGTTCTGTATGTAGGTATGGGTCAATTGTCCTGCTGTATTTTGTAGTGTAAAGAGGAAATTGTGATTGAGGGTGGGTTTGGTAGCCAGACAGATTAAGTTTATGTGGGGGAGATTTGCTGCTTGCTCTTAAGGTTGTGATCTCGCCACAACAATAGTTTCAAAAACATCTACATTTACAAAGCAGAATGGCTCAAATTCATCCTAAAGGTAAGTTCTATTTATGCAAGGATAAGGATACTATTTCAAACTACTACTACTGAGAAGTTTATAACATTCAAACCCAATGTAAATCAACTGGTTAATATAAATCTGTATATACAGTAAATAATTATTGCAAAAGATTTCATGTTCTGCCAAACAAAAATGTAAAGTACTGCACTGTAAAAGAATGTTTCTATGTAAATTAATGCTCAACATATGAAAATTTGCGGATATAATGCAATAATCATTTGACAGAGGAAGTAAAATTTTAGCATTAAATCTTTAATGACAGGCATGATAAAACAATAACATGAGCAACCTAATTTCTTAAGAGACAATAAATTACCAAGTAAGAATAATATAGGATGTTCCTAAATACAAAATTTTTTCAAAGCAATCTTAGTAGCATATTTGTGATAAATTGCCTTTTTATCCTACAAAAATAATTTTAATTCATCCCACAAAACTATCTTGAAAATAACTTTTAAAGGTGTGTGACATAATATACGTGTTAGAATATAACAAACTTGAAACTACATATAAGGAGTCTATAAAAGTCACTACCTATCATTATACCTGAAAATTGTATCAGACTTACCAGATGTATGATCACCAATTGGTCCTACAAAGTGAGCTTCTTTAGGGTACTGTTTGAGTGTCCACTGTAGAGACTCTCCACCAGTTATCCATTTGCAGAAGGTTTGTTCTGAGAAATCACAGTTGCTGATTGATGCAGGAGCTGTGAAGAAAAAGAGGAAAATTTTCAACCAAAAACCTTGTCTAAAACTCACTATTGCTCTAATTATTCAAATTACCATAAAGATACTTACTAATTGGGCATTATAAACTCTTTTACATTAAAACAGTCATGAAGATAAATTCATTAGTCCATCAGTGACTACAAACTTTGTCAATCACAGGAAATAAAGACGAAATTTTTCTGTAGTTATATATGTTACTACAGTACAAACAAAATTGATAAAAACGTGACAGATACTGGTCATTAAAATGTGTCAAAAATTTATTCTGCATGAATAATAGAAAATAAATTCATCCATCCCAACATTATTAACTTTTGATCAATATAAGTACAGGAACCTGAATCATAATTCAGTTCCAGATTTTATAAACACCTTGTGAAAAAATTCTGCTACTTTTAGAAATATGGAACCCTTGTTCTTTTACTAGTAGTTTATGATACAGGTATATCTGTATAATCTAAAAATCTAGACTAGTACATTTTTCACATTAGCTTGTGCTATACATATCTATTTTCACCAGTTCCATTTACAACTTTTAGATCCATTTTATTGTACTCTTGCATGACACAAAAAAGCTACAAACAGTTTTATAATATAATCTGTTATTTTTACGACAATGTTTAAAAGATTCTTCAATAGGTTACAAAACAAATTAATTTATTATATTTAACACTCCTGCTTTCATAGGTTATCCTCCTAATCCTTAATTTTTATTTCATTCTCTTAGCAATGTTGTTAATAATTACATACTATAATAAATTAAGACACCTCTTTGAGAGAATAAAAGACCCAACAAAATCCTTGTCCGAATATAAATGGTAAGAATTATAATAAATAAACAGGAAATCATTTATAAAACATAAATATAAATAAAGTGTGGAGAGAAACTTTCAAAACATGAGGCAGGAAGCTCAGTTGCACTAAAATAATTTGGGTTTGGAAGTACGAGAGGTACTATAGGTACTTAATGCCACCTTCAATGACTGAAAAATTCTCCATCGGCAGACTATGAGATTTGGATAGTGTCATGAAATCTGCCAGGACTTTGGGGACTAACAAAAATCTTGATCAACAGATACACACAAAAAAAAAGGAATTTGTAGACTACACTTATCATCCATCTACAAATACTGAATATGGCAAGAATTAAAGCAGAAATAAATGGGAAAAAAAACAAATACTGAATATGGCAAGAATTAAAGCAGAAATAAATGAAAAAACAAAGGAATAAAAATAATGGAGAGGAACATTTTATGATTTAAAATGTTTATTTAAGCAATATATAAAACTAATGGAAATGTGATTTTTTCCTTGCATACATAACTGTCCAACCCTGTGACACTTAAGATTTGTGTTGAACATTCAAATTAAACTACTTGAATTTACCTTTTATTGTATGCACTGGACTATTTTGTTTAAGAATACATTCAAATAAATCAAGCATAATGATTGATAACCCAAAAACCTTATCTTTAACTTACATGGTGGTAGTGTAGTGGTGGCTGGCTTAGGTGTACTTGATACAGGTGGCTCAAGAGTACATTCTTCTGTTTCTTCTGTAACTTCAACATCATCTACTAGAATCATTCCATCATTGTGTCCTGGGTCCCATGAACCATCAGTGCGAGTTGCCTCAAAGTGCACCTGTAGTGTTTGTTATGCAATACCTGATTTTAGTATCACTCCACAGCATCAGCTCAATTAACTGAGGATTATGCTCGTGCATAAAAATGAAGTAACAAGTCATAAGTATAGGTTATCCTAATATGTAAATGTATTTGTTACATTTAATAGAATTATTCCTTTTATTTTAAGGTTTGCAGCAGAATGACCGTATCTGTTTGCTTCTCATATTTCCATGCAGTCTTGTAAGTCACTAAAGATGAGTTTTATAAATCTGGAGATTTTTCAAAAGTTTAGGAATACTTGCATTAAGCAACTTCCACTGCTGAATTTTTAATCTTAAACAAGGTTCATTCATTTCTAACTTTTATAAATCTATAGTTTAGCAGATTTCCAGTTTCTTGTTATGTATTTGTGGAGATCATCAGTACGTTAAATTCTTAGTTGCATGAAAAAGTAATCAATATTATCATAATTATAATCTGATAATTCTTTATACATATAAGTTACTGAATGTTAAAAAAATGTAAAATACTGTTAATTATCTTTAACAATTATATGTGTCTTCAAACTAAATGTCACAAACCTTATTTTCCTACTACTACAATACCCACAAAGAACTTTAATTCAATTCTACAACTGTGCGCTGGGGAATATTTAGATTGGATGTGTCTGCTGGACATCAAACTCTTTAAAAAGGGTCTCACAAGGAAATCATAAAATATCTAATAAAAGAAATAACATTTTGGCCTAATAGTACATAAAAATTATTGCGACAGGATTTTGTCTCCGGATATTTATGATATCAAGTACTTCCATGCATGAAGCTGACCAACATTATACCATTAAAACCATTTTCATTTTCATTATCAGTTTAGTTTTGAAGTCTAGTGGATATCTACCATGTGACCTAAAATATTCAGTGATATAATTCAATATGAAGAAGTGTCTCTTTCCTATTAATCAATAACACAAGTAATGAAGAATGCACAAAGAATGTGAATGATGCACTGTTTACCAAGTTGATTATTGCAACGGAAAAAACAGAATATATTTGCAAACACATGAGTACAAATTTATATCTTATTCACTGCTGACATATTGCCTCAGAGAGAAAATAATGATCCTACACCAATTACAATACAATAAGTAAATGAAAACCCAATGAGATATTTAATTACTACATCATAAACGTATATCCTATGAATGAAAATCTAAAGGCACAAAGCATTTACCTGTAAACTGTCCACTTCTACTGGTGGAATTGGGAACTGCGCATGATACCAAACATCAAACAACTCTGGACTCTCCCACAATTTGAGTTCAAAGTGGTCACCAGGGTACTTTGGTCCAGGAGTAACCTTCATGATGAGGTTTCCTGGAGCACCATTCTTTTTCAGGTACCTTCAGAAGGAATATGTAATTATAATCTGCTAATTGTTTCCATGAAACCAAATTAATACTTCTAAATACCAACTTACTACTATGATTACTACTACTGGAATAAAATTCTCTTTAGGCAATGCCCACTTGTCTACACAGTCTTGGTTTTCAAACACTTTCATTAAGAGACAATGTGGTACACCTGCTTCAACAAAAATAATGTGCAGCAATCTAAAATAAAATAATATCTATTACTCTCAGTGACATAGTTAGTCTATCTAATAACAATAAATGTATACTACTAAGCTTTTCTTAACAGTGGGGAAAATTGAACCCTCCTCAAGTAAAATCAACATAGAGCAAAAGGAGTTTTTCTTCATTTTTCAGTTATTTCCCTTGCCAAACTTTACACTTTAACTCATAGAAACTTGCACAACATTAGCTGCTTCATACACATGCATAGAAATTCAATCAGTCATGCATCTAACTCTCCTACACATACAGCCTCGTATGCCTCCACCTTGTATTTACTCTTGTTTTTTCTGCATACTATTAAAAAAAAACCTTCCTTTTCAGTACCCCATCCATATCTAAACAGGATTTTCTAGGTCTTCTTCGCCTCAACAGTTCAGAAAATGTAATATTCTCATCCATCTATCTTTCTCTATTCTTTTCGCAAGACCAGATAATCTAAAAACATTCTGATTATGCTTGTCTTGTACCACTTCTTAACCTTTCAATTCTTCATATGATACATGGTACATTGCAAACAATTTATCTAAGAAATTTCAGTCTTTTTATTGATATTCAACATCCCCACTGCACGCAAAACAAGCTTTAAGTATCTAAGAAAAAGATGAAACCTTACCAAAATCTGACACAGTTCACTGTAGGTAATAATACTGGGGATGACAAAACTGCCTTTTTTCCAACAAGATTTTCTTGGGGTGACACGAACATAAGATATGTTTGCGTGAGTGGACCCTCCCCAAACGGTTCATTTCCAAATACCCATCTGAGTTCACTGCTATGTGTCCAACCACAAGTGTCCTCCTCAAACTCACAGTAACCTTGAGGAAAATGTAAGTGAAAAATGAGTAAGATAAAAATGTTCATAACTATGAACTATAGCTTTTCCAAAGTACTGTTCAGTAATGTTTCTTAGTGTTTCAAGCTTACCGTGAAGTGGACATGTGAAGGATTCCTTGAGTACAATATCATCTACAGCAATATAACCACTCTGGGACTCTCCACTGAAGGTTTCAAAAATAATGCGGCCCTCTGCTGTCTCAGCAATAGCTCCAGCTCCAAAGTTCCAAACATTCAAGGTGCCAACTGGAACAAAAAGTATTGTATTCACTTTTATTTCATTTTATTTTCTCTTATTTTTTCCTACTTAACATTTTTTAAGTTAACAAGAAAATTTCCCTAGAATCTGGTGTCACTAGTATCTGTACTAATACCTATTATTACAAAGCACAGAAACTGTAAATATCAATGCATAATACCTTCAGCAAAGAATATGAAATCCTCAGTTCCATTAACATACACCCTAAAGAGTGTAGAATCATCAGTCACAAACTGATACCAAAAGGTAAGACAGTTTAGTCCATTGCTGACAGTTGGACCCCAGAAGCGAAGAGGTTCTGCTGAACCAGATGCCGTGCTAAAATCTGCCACTACGAAATGACCTGCATAAAAAAAATAAATAAATAAAATAAGGTAACATTTTTTTTAAATTATCAACTGGATAAAAACTGAAATATGTGAAAATCTTACATTTTTTTAACAATCAATGAAAGCAAATGCTGCTTTTTAAGCATACAAAAGATGCAAATGCACATTACCAAAACTTGTTCGATAGGAGTGGTCACTGGGGGCATAATTATTGACAGTTTCTGCAGCTGACACCCGGTAAAATTGGTACTCTGACACAGATGAGTCTGACACATAGCCTGGAAAGCAGATAAAGATATATTAAAAAATGAACCTTAAACCAAGTAGTTTGAGGAAACTTTTCTGTATGTACTTACAATCACTATTACATACATGCATCATACTTAGCTTTTCAGTTATTTGTAAAAAAGACTTCTAAAATAAAACAAAGAAAATACAAAAGTAAAAAAGTAAAGGAAAGTAAAACATCCTCAATGATGGACAACATAAATACACAAGAGGTGCATGTTGTACTGTATATAATTTCTTGCAGTACTATTCTACAATGAGTTCATTTCAACACCCATAGTAAGGCATTTTTCAACTACTTACAGTATCACTAACATAAAATCATTATGTAAATGCAAAACTTTTTAAACAAAATAATGAACACAAAATATTACACATATTTTAAAAGTTATTTCAATATTTAAATATTTACATAGTTAACAACCAATATCATGCTGAATATTGTATTACTATAAAGTCTTCACAAATCATAGAAATATTTGCAAATATACAAAACTGAAAATATATGACTTGTGGTATGTATGTGTTCTTAGGTTTGATAATTGTTGCCTTAACCCATTATTTTGTTCTTTCTAGGTAAATAGTGTCTAGTATCTATTTATTTATCTATCTACCTATTTATCTAACTATCTATTTATGTATTACCTGCCACATTTTTCACTGAACAATCATGTTTAAATACTCACCGCCACACACAGGGTCTGCAGATGTTTTTCCATAAAACTCAAAGTCACAGCTATTGGCAGCGCTTGGGCATTTTCCACTTATAACCGAGATCTCATCAACCAGTATAATGGAGTCATGATTTTCTACAGTTGTCCACCATTCCAACTGTCAAAAGGTGATATAGATGATGCAAATAGCTTTCAAAATCAAAACAATTTCACAACATAAACTTTTCATCCTCCTTAAGTTTTTGGGTAACTTGTGCAAATCATGAAAATGACATCACACAAAAAGCCGAGTCCTAAATGAAATTTTTTTTGTATCTCATTCTCTTTTCCATTTCGTAGTTCTACTAAGGCAGTCCCCAGGGTTACTGCAGTCTCAGCTTACAGCATTCTGACTTGACGGTGCTTGGCTCTCAACACCATTAACCTGATTTTATGGCACTGTAAGCTGTTTTACAGCACCGTACCCAGGTTTATGACACTGTAACACAGTTTAATGGTGCTTACAGCACCGTAAGTGCCATTAAGAATTGTTATGATGTTCCGGTCTATGGCATTTTTCAGGTTATAGTGTGCCATCGGGAACAGAACCCCCACTGTAAGCCAGGGACTGCCTGTACTGCAAACTTATAGAGTATGTACTTACAGAATATGTAGCATCTGAATAGATCTCCACATGAGCAGTGAGCCACTCATGAATAGTGGTGTCAAATCGTTCCCAAATTTCAGAATTCTGCACCTTCTCCCCTGTCATATGAACAGCTAGCACTCCAGGTTGACTCCCAATCACCATATATCTGTGAAAACCCTGGTGTATTTGTAATTTTGGAAATGTTATACTTTTCATGTTTTATAGACTTAATTGTCTCACTGGACTTATAGTAGATCCTGTATCTAAAACACAGGTACAGTAGGAAAACTTTTACAATTTATAACTAAAACAAGCAAATTTGTATAAATCTGTTATACTGTATACTAGTTTAAGACCCCAAGAATTGGCAACAATCTTTATAGAGTAATTAAATGTAGGAAGCAATTACTAGCAAAATGATTTTCACATAAGAAAAACTTATTTTAGATAGCTGTGAGTCCTCAAGAAGTTACACTCTCATGGTCCCCAAACCTAACCTAACCTAACCTAACCCCAAAGGCTCATGAGAGTGTAACTCCTACAAGGATCACAGCGGCTAACAAAAATTAATGTTAATAAATTAAAATCAATTAGTAAAGCAGTTAATGATTCTTTACTCTAAGCAAACTGATATTGCAATTAACCTGAAAGAGAGGCACTGGAGCCCATTGTAATTAAGTTCTGGTGTGGATATTGTAGCATTCATGCCCGGCTCTCTATAAAGGGCATCAGTTAGGATGTAGGCTCCTGGTGGAAGTTCTTCTGGTTCTTCTTCATTCTGATGTTCCCAGTCAAAGTCATCTTCAGCACTTTGGATCATACCACAAATATCCTCTTCAAAGCCACAATTGAAGATTAGTTCTACAAGACAAAAAAAAGATAAAATCTTTGTAATCCCAAAAGAAGGTAACACAGATTAAAGGACTTGATAAATTACAAAACTAAAAGAGCAAGTTTTTAATTCACATACAAACAGATAGACCCACTTCTGACACAATTAGGACATAACCTTACTAAAGAATGTATTTTTCCCAATGAATATGAACTATTTTTAAAATACAGAAAAGTCTATGCTGGAATTTTTAAACAATGGAAATAAATTTAGCCAACCTCCTGGTGTCGGTGTTGTTTGGGGAAAAGGCGATGGTGTAGCATCAGAAGGTTGGAGACTGCATCCTCCTCCTACTGCAGTGAAAAGATCATCTACAGCAATCCAAACATTATCTGCTTTTGACCCTATAATGCCATTAATGACAACCCTAATGCCATCTTTGTCCAGACCAGAGGGAATTCCAACCTGTGGTGATTAATAGCATTAAACTAGACAATTAGCATTATTATGGTACCTGAGGGGTTTGCTCAAAGGATTAAATTTTATATTACAAGACAGTATATAATATTTACATAATAAATATCACAGGCTACATTTTTAAAGTGTACAAGTGACTACAATGTAAATAGGAATCAACATACTTGTCCATATGTCCACTCTTTTGTACTGCTACCGGGAAGTCTCCAAAGGACAGCCTCTGTCCCATTGTACCGAACAGATATGGTGAGACTTGCTTCCTCATCAATGTTCATGAAGAAAAAGAATGTAAAGCAGAAGCCATAAACGTCATCATCAATTGTTTCACTTATCAATGAGGCCACATTCCCTTTTTCGGCACCTGAGACATCCATGACAGCAAAGCCTCCTGTAATTTGTCATGAAAATCAACCTGTATCAGCTAAATGACAACTTTCAAGAAAAAAATGCAATCTGCCACAGCAAACCCTTCAAAGGAATAAAGACAATAAAAATACAAATGTACAAGTTGTGTCACAACTTGTGTGGTTCCTATAAAGTAGTATCTAAAATATTCATCCATTGTGGTAGAGAAAAAAAAGTGGGTTTGTGTGAATGAATGCTTGATTTTTTTTCTCCTATTATTACTGGGTTGATTAAGTCAGGCAATTCTTAAACTGTAAGGCCAATGATGAAGTTTGTTATAACACCAAAGATAATGGTGAATAAGAATCAAGTGATATAAATGGTGCATACCATATTTTAATTGTTACAGTTCAAAACGGCTAAATTTCCTCTGAAAAAATGAAAAGTCTATGGCTTAATTAGAAAGTTTTCATGGAACAGAAAACACCATGAAAAGAAAGTGAAATAGTAGGAGGATGGGGGTTGCAAATGATGCTGTGCATGGAAAGGTGAGAGGAGAGCAGGGTATGATTAAAAATAAGTACGTATGAAATGAATGAAATAAAAACTGGATCTGTATGTACTGTATAAGGAAAATTCTAATAGTATAGAGAATACCAAATGGAGAATGATAATAGTACTATAGGAGAATACCAAAGGGAGAATGACAAGTCAGGATCTAAGGATTGGAAGAAACATGTTGCAGAACTGAGCAATGGCAAGGAACAAACTGACATCCCATCAACATCAGTGAATTATAGAGTTATCTTTGCTAAATAACTGACCTTCTGTTGTATTAGTAGTGTGATCCCTATCTGGTCCAATATCATGAATCTCTAGCCCATCGGAAAGCACCCATGCGACATGCTTTGTCTTTTCTACGTCCCAAGTACACATGTGGGCTTCTTCGAAACTGCATGTGCCAGCCTGTAATCGTAAACATTTACAGTACTCTAATCTATCTTGTGGTAACAGACCAGATATGCACTGCAAAAATTCACACTGAAGGAATTGCTTTTAAACAGATATTGCCTAGTAGATGTGAGTTCAATGGAAAATTATTCTGAGCCTTCTTCCACTTTAACTTTCCCTGGCCCTAGAATTCTAACCAAACTTTTACGGTCATATCATAAATTGGTATGTTCTCCATTTGTTTATGTAATTGGTTCCTTATTACTTATGAGAATTTTTCTAAGAAATCACTTTTCTTAGAAGAGAAAAACATTAATGAGAACACAACATCTACAAAATTAATTAAAATGATAAAAATAAAAAAATTAAGTAAAAACTGATTAATACTTCTATATAACATTCAAGTAAACATTACAAATAGTAATAGCTATGTCTGTTGGTAATAAACAATTTCCACAAAATGAATAATGCAGTATAGAAGTTCACCACATTAGTAGTGATTCAACCCAGTTGGTTACTGGATCTATGCAAATTTAAACCCTCATTCTTGAAAATAATCTTTGAAAGCAGCTAGCAAATCATATAGTAACAGTATGTAACGGCACTGGCATTATATTGGTAAGGATACTACAAGTTATTATCATTATTATTAACGCTGATGCTGTTGTTGTACAAATGCTACGAGTTGTACCACTTCACCTTTCTCAGATACTTTCATAAGTGTTCCTTTCCTTCTCTCTCTCTTGGCTTAGAAATTCCTTCGATGCCTATTCTCTCCTGCTAATTTTGATCTAATTCCATTTTTCAAGAAATACACAAATCAACCAGTCCCTCTTTAAAGCAAATCTTTATCTCCCAAATTATGTTACTCATTCTTTCAATAAAAAGGGCCTAAATGAAAAAAACAGTCTTAGTTATACATCATGAAAAAAAATTTCTGGCTCCCAGTATTGCTTACATAACTGGAAAGCTAAATGTCTACATTTCAAAGATATTCAAATTAATTTAAATCACATACAATTTTGTTAACTTACATAACCATACTCAAAAGATATTTATAAAAAAAAAACTATAGTTTTACTTACTCCCTACACCATTATGGCAAGAAAATAATACATATAAATCTAGCTTCCAATTTCTTATCTGTAATTTATCATTTAAATGCAGAATAAAAAATTTATCATTTAAATGCAGAATAAAAAGATGTGTCGTTACCTGTGGGCAACCGGTAGAAGCTAAAGAATAGTCATCAATGCCAATAACAGAGTTTCCTGAACCTTCAGTGGCGTTTCCAACAAAACCTTCAATTAGGAATGAAAATGTGCCTGGAGTAATGTGAGAATATGTTCGCTGTACAAGTTCCCATTCACTTGGTCCATCTTTACCGGGGATAGTGAAGAACTCGTTCACTTCTCCAGCAAATATTGTCTGAAAATATAAATAAAGTTATGCTTCAACATGCAGGAAAAAGTCTGATTATCAGTAGTGTAAATATTTGTAGTGTATATTGTATAAATATTTTAACGGAATATATACATTGATATATCAATATATATATACATATATATATATATATATATATATATATATATATATATATATATATATATATATATATACACTGTCTACAGAATGAACAAGTAAGAATAATAATTGAAGAGCACTACACAAAATTATTTTTTTTACATGTAATTCCTTTAAATTGTTACAAGGAAGGCAGACCTACTAATAATATCTATTTTGTTTATCTCAACTTTATTTGTATATGTACCTAGAGGTAAATATTCCCTGTTATATTCTATCTTGAAATGATGAAAACAGGTTTTTCTAGCCAAAAGCTTTCTTTTTGAAAAAAAGTTGCTTCATGTTAAGAAACATCATATAACACATATTTGTATAATTTCTTAAATTTCTTATTTTTAAATGTTAATTCACAGCTTTTTTTTTGAAACAGACCTCTTTAACTGTGAGATAAGCTGATAAAATCAAATGTTCTGATTCTGACCACAAATATTTATATAATGTATACACAGACACTCCTTACTTAACAAATAAATTCCATTCCTACAACCAGGTCAATGACTGAGGTGGTCGATATTTAAGGAGTCATCCTTTAACAATGTTTCAAGCTATTTCAAAGTATAGTGTAGAGGTGGTGACTTTTTGTTTACCATCCTTACATACTGTTTGGATTTGTGTCCACCATCTTTACATAGTTTAAAGTGTACACTGTAAAACACTCACCATAACATTGATATCACCATTGTGGCTGCCACTGTATCGCACATAAATCTGAAAACAGTAATCCTTCTTCTCCATGTCAGGATGATGCTGAAACTCAATGGCAGCTTTCTGACCTGCTTGCACACCTTCCTGATTTGATGATAATTGCAGATAATGACCTGATTTTGTCTGGTAGGAGTGATCTGCATTAAATTCTGTAAAGAAAAATACATCCTCATTAGATTACTTCTGTACTATAAACTTTGCCTCCAAAACCTGTTTAATCAAAGGAAATAAAATGAAATGGAGAATACGACAAGAGTTTGCCTTTGATTACGAAATCAAAATGATGAAATTGCAAACGATATATGAAATGAAAGTGAATGCAGCCATTTCAATGGGTTTCATTAAAGGACAGGCTCCATTTGCTTCCGAGATAATGACCACTTTTATGCAAGAAGGTGATTGAATATGCATACCTCCATTGGTACCATCTACTAACTGCCAGTCAGTATCATCTTCATCAGGAAGCTGCATCCAGCCACAAAGGTCGCTGTCTTCCAAATTGCATTGGAATGATGATAAACCACTTATCTGTTACAAGGGATACAATATTCTTAAGAAAAAATATTACACAGAGTAACTTTATCATATATTATACAGGTATGTGTACTTTTAATTTAACATCTCACATGGACGACTATGTAGAGGGTAACAATGAATTTACGAGTGCTTAAATTTGGAAACAAAAGTTTGTGCATTACCGTATAATAAGATTTTCTTTAACTGTAATTAAATATGTAGTTGAATAAATTATACTGTTGATGTGTTAGACCAACCTATTGGCCAATCTGGTGTGTATATGTACACACGTGAATGTGTATGTATACATACATATAGGCACTTAAAATGCCCACCTCTCTCTCTCTCTCTCTCTCTCTCTCTCTCTCTCTCTCTCTCTCTCTTTTCCATAAATAATTTGGTATTTGTCAAATATTGTTTTTCTTATACAGAATAAGCCAGAGAGAGAGAGAGAGAGTTGCATGTATGTACTATGTCGGTATACACATGGAAAATATGGGTATGAAGTACTACGTTTCTGTATTAAGTACAATACTGTACTGCATTAAATAAATGTCAATCGATAAAAAGTACTGTACCAGAACAGGCTTAAACACTGACATTTCTTAATAAAAACACAGTCAAGTATGTACCTTTATTGAATTAAAATTCCTGATATCTTATTCTAACACTCAAATTTTTAACAGACGTCTTTTAGCTAAAGTACATTTTTTATGTATTCATAAATTTATTGCAACCCTTGGAGTTATCTATCAGAGGGAGAGGAGATAGACGGGAGTGTTATACAATCTTTTCTGCTAGACCTAAGCTGCTTTTGTTTTCTCGTGTAAATTATGGTAGAACGATTATTAAAATTAATTTTCCTTTTGTCCTAATTCCATTTTTGTCCAAGTGTTTTCTGCCATGATGTAGCTATATATTTCAACAACATTAAATGCTTATATGTAAACAAAAACTAATTTTCACAATAGTACTCCCTTCTGAAATTGGGGGAGAGCTGTGTTATACCCAGGGTCTTATAAGCCATCAAACATATTACTCAACTTGTAAACGAAGCATTTATCAGATGACAAGCCCTAGAGACTCCTTTCAGAATGAACTCCAGGGTTGGACAACCATAAAAATTTCTTGTAAAAGAAAGGCCAACTAAAATACTTAATGCCATGTGTAAGATAATCAAATGCACCTAATATCCAAAAAAGACTTTACAGCCTTCACACCCACTGAAGTTTTTATAATTAAGAATCTCACTTTTCTTAGCTGAAAAAGGAATATTTACATACACAATAGATTAGTACTTTAGTGTTATCTTAGATGAAATATCCCTTGAACTGTCCTTTCAACAACATGGTCACGAACACAAAAATGAAATGACGTTAAACTAAAAAATTAATCAAATACCTTGACATTATCACAGTTTGTCTCATAAAAATAAAGGTCATCCAGGGCGGTGAAATAATGCTGCTGCGTGTCCCCAAGGCTAGATGTGAAAAGGGCTTCAATTTCCTGAGGGTCTGCTGCGATTGTAATCTTCGCAGCTGCCCAAGCATTTCCTGAGCTTGATGTTCTCCATACCTCATTTTCATTTACCGAAAGCTGCGAACAATATAGATGTGATCATTACTGTATTTTAAATTTCTACATGGTGATAAGCAGTACTGTCATTACCTAATGTGAAGAGTTTGTTCATATTATATTGGTTTGAGCATGTGGTCCCTTGGATAAATGTTTCAAAGCAATGTTAATGTTTATTTAAAGCAAATTACCATCATAGATGACTGATACATAACTCAAAGTTCATACTACTTTGAAGAAAAAACTGGGTTGGAAATGTAATCTTTTGAATCTATATCCATAATCCATTTTGTAATTCTAAAGAAAAGTTTGTTTTTACACTACTCCAAAAGTAAATTGTGAATCTGAATTATGTTTATTAAATGAAAAATGATGCAGAAAATGCTTCCAGTATTGTATTGTTTTTCTCTTCTTTTCTAATATTGCCATTTAACATACTTGAAAAAGGCCATAGAATTACGGATGTCAAAATCAGTCAAGTAACAGATCCAGAATCAATATTTCAACATTATCTAACAGCCCCTCTAACATGTGCAATGTCTCCTATATACTTCTTTCCCACAAAATGTTCCAGATTCTTCTGGTTGAATTTTACCCAATGAATTCCTGTTTGTAATTACTATCTCCTGCCTGAATGCAGAATTTGATGCATTTTACCCAATTTAAATATACCTGTTTTGAATATCTGGAATAACATTCATTCCTAGATGATCATGTTTTGCATACATCGGGATAATAAGTTTCCTCTGCTTACAAGTAACTTGACTCATTAACAATACAGTACTATACGTATATCATCCTGTAGGATCCCTGCACCATTTCCAAAAATCAACTATCTATCAGTCAGTGGATTCTAGCTTCTATACATTATAAATAAAAGTTGAATATATAATAAATAACTTTGGACTTTAATGGTTTGTATATTGTGCAAATTGAAAGTACCAAAATATAGTCAAATTATATGCGTATTGTACATCAAAATACTTTTTTGTATAATTCAATATATCTACTACATGACTTTACAAATTATATTAATTTCACTGTACCAGAATTATGATTAAGTTACTTTTGTATGATGGTGTAACCTCTTTAAATATTTCTGTCTTCGATTAATGACAAACAAAAAATGTGATTCAGACCAATTGCTTTACATTACTCAAGTTAAAAAGGTGGGAGAAGTGAATTAAGATTAATTTCCGATATAATGAGGTCATTTTTTTCACGATTTCACAAAGCAAACAAGAGGTAAAAGAGTTATGACTCGCGCAGATTGAATCATTAACAAAATCAAAATTCAACAAGATTACAAAATACTATTGTTCTTACAGTCAGATTGACGTCGACACCCCAAGTGAAGTACCAGAAGACAAAGCAAGACTCTGCTTGTACAGTGACTTTTGGACTCTGAAGCTCAGACAATCTTATACCACTGCCACTCTCACCAGGGTTGCGGCTTGCAGTGATGTAACGGCCAGAACCATATGTGTGGTCGCCTACAGGGCCTATACCTCCAATGTCAAGGCTTCCCTAAGAGCACAAAATATTCAAAGGTAGTCATTGTTCATTCATAATAAGCATTGTTTCACAAATACTTAAACTGTCAAACCTCATGTCTGGAAAAGTTCATATTTCAATAGCGTCTTACATACAAGACATTGCCAAATGAGCCCATTATAACAGAAAAGTTAATATTCTCTTTCTTCCAAGGTTGCATGAATCACCTAGAATAAAATCAGTGGTTTGCATATTGTGAAAAAAAATATAAACTCACACTAAATCACATGGTATGAAATAAATAAGAGAGTAAAATAAACATCTTTGTCCACATTTGCTAGAAATTCTATAATTATGAAAACGCTCCGTTTATCATACTGTATATGTATAATCTTATATACATTTTGAGTTTATGTATTTATTAACAAAAGATTTTTGCAGCATGATGTTTCAGCCTCTGCCACTAATCTGTTAGGACTCTTGGATATGAAAATATTAAAACTAATCAGCACTTCATGAAAGATTACCTTGACAACATCCCACATGTTGTTTTTGTTGGTCCAGCCACAAAAAACATCTGTTTTGGCTTCATAATTGCAGAAGTGAATAAAACCTGGATATGGCGTAGGGAATGGTAATTCTGTGGGTGGTTCGGGTCGAGGCACTTCGGCATCCGGGGGTTCAAAACTACATCCCTCAGAAAGTTTTAAGAGAATTTCATCAACAGCAATCTGACCGTTTCCTTCCCCGGAAAACTCACCAACTTCTCCTTTCAACTGGATCTGTAAAGTATGAAAGGAATAAGTGAACAATTTACATAAATAAATCGACGATCATAATATACAGTACCAGAAAAAGGGTATAGGATTTGTCTATTTCACATTGAAAACAAAAAATATACAGAACTGAGAGAGAGAGAGAGAGAGAGAGAGAGAGAGAGAGAGAGAGAGAGAGAGAGAGAGAGAGAGAGAGAGAGAGAGAGATTTACGTTAATTAATATTGTATCAGTTCATTAATAGTGTTCTATATTATATTTGACTTACAAGGAATAATAACTTACAAGACATAACCCAGCCATGAACATTCTAAGTAATGCACTCTCTTTCTTGACTTGTGTTTACATAAATTCTTTCTGAAACAGTGTGAATACAGACTATTTTGAACCTTGAGTAAGTTTTAAAAGATCAACGGATCTTGAGATCACTAAACTGTCAATATTTAGAACTCTGGATAATGACAAAGCAGGAACAACAGTAATCTGGTAACATTTGAATCACATAGAACTTACCTCTCCATCTCAATCAGACATAATTATCTTCAGACTAAATATCAATAAAGATAAGGGAATAAAAATCAGCATGTCCCAATCGCTCCACTACTATGACTTGAATATATTAGAGGTATACTTAACAATTATCCTAATAAACAATGCCTGTGGCAAACGAGATTTAGGCAAGATATTACGGTACCATAACAATTGGGTATTCCATATTAGATGCTTTAACTTGTCGTCCACGGCTATCTATTTTGTTACATTTAACATGCATATTCTTATAGTTTATGTGCCTTTGTTTTGTTAAGTTGATAAATAAATTTATCTATTTCCATATAGAGTAGTATTATCATTCAAGATTTCAATACAGTACCCAGTTTTATAACTATATTTTCTTTGCTCTATTGTCTTGGCATGTATTTCCATTTCACTAATGTACATTTGACATACCTGAGTTGAGAGTGCTATCCAGCTTTTGTGCACTAAAACTTTTTCAACAAGCAGTAAGTATAATTTATTAATTTCATATGTACATAGTTACTGGAAGGTTATGTGCCTTTCACACTATCAAAACTATAGAAATTCTGTCCATACTAAAGAATTATTTCTGAAATATGCCTTTACAATTAGTAGCTTTCATAGAAAAATTAATAGAGGAGTGATTTAGATATGGTACTACTACTGTGAAATGTATGTCCATGAACCAGGCATTAAAGTGTGTGAGAAGATATTCAGTGAACACAGTGTGACAAGAATTCATGAAAATATTCTTTAAAAAAAAAAAAGTGAGTTATCTTCTGTATACAAGAATTACTTATTACTTACCAGAACCTGGAAGTCTGAAGGCTGTATTGGGAGACTAGCATATGACCAATTTGAAGAGGATTCTGATACAGAACCTTCAAGGCGCCAGCTAATGAAATGATCAGAATCAGACAAATACTGTTCCACAATTAATGATTTAATTCCTGGTCCCCATAGGTTGTACCTGGATGAAGAGGAAAAGAAAAAATACAATAATAAACAGCATGTTTTGTGATTTTTCAATTTTTTCCAAATATTCAACATTTTTTATACCATTCATAAGACATGGAAGACACAAATGTATATCATACCAGAAGGTGAAACATGCTGTTTCTTGTACTGTTAATGGCTGAGACTCCAAAACAGCATAAGACCCTGGTTGGAGTGATGTGTCAGTTCTGATGGCCATGAAACTACCATTGGCTGCAGAATTATATAAGAAATGAGTCACATGTAACTTTTATTAGAGTTTATAAGTATTCGTTCAGGCAGTCACCGGGTTACAGGGGAGGGTTCCATTCCCGGCAAGGCACTGTAAGCCAAAAAACACCTTAACCTGAATCATCATAATTATGATGGGAATAAATAGCAACAGCGCTGTAAGTCCAGGTTAAAGCAGGTTATCAGCGCCATGAGGCAAGCGCCTTAAGTCCGGAACAAGTTAACCCAAACCTGATGTAACCCGGGGACTGCCTTATTTGGATATTGATAATGTATACGTACTGAGGTTATAAACTGAAAAATCACAAAATAGTTAATAACATTGAACTTACTAGCTGAATGATCTTGTAGGTCTCCAATGCTATTGACAATTTCCCAATTCAGAGACTCATCCAGACTTTGGCTCCACAAACATATATCTTCATCAAAATTACAGGAACCTGATGAGGAACAGCTTCCCTCTCTTACTTCAACATCATCAAGTAATATGAAGCCTTCAGCTGCTTGTTCCACAACAACTTCCCAAACAACCTGTTTACAAGAGTTAAAAATATAAATAGACTTTTCCACTAACGACAAAATGAAAGAAACTACTCTACAGTATATGGATTCCAGCAAATTTGAACCATCAGTAAATCAAGCTGTAATTGGTCAGCTTACTTAGAAACACAAAACCAGAAAATCCTTTAAACCATTAACAAGAGTAAGCATTATTTTGGCTCTCAATTTCTTTTTACAGATCTTGCCCATTATCACTGGAGCAGCAGTATTCTGCTATTTGCATGTTTTCAGCTCTCTAGAATCCTTATCTTCTGGATAAATTTGCTTTAAAAGATGTCCTTTTTACTAAAAATGGCAATTATGATAAAACATTATAGGAATATATTTGGGTTGGTCTTCTCCACAGACTATACTTCAACCGAGATCTTTCGTTGCTGATTTGTGTGATGGTACACCTTGAATTAATGTGAGCTATTAATCTAACAAAGTACATAACAGCATCTTTCGGGGTGCTATAACATTACACTACCCACTACCAGAGGTCTTCTGAAGTTCAATTTACTACACAGTTGTGAGCTGTGAGCAGCTGTCCAAGCAGTTTTATGCAAGTTAATATCCTTAGTTTAAGAGACAGTGTTATTAGAAAGAGCTATACTACACTGCCTTAATTTTTCTGAGATTTCACAACAGCATGTCATGTACATATATTTTTTTATACTTTACAGTATATACCATAAATTTCTTCACTCTCCTCCTCTACAGTATTTTTAAGCTTTCATGAATAAGTATTCTATTTCATGGAGAATTACTTGAATTAATTAATACTGAACTTTCCAAAGTGGCCATGGTAAAAAATTAAGTAAATTCATGTAAACCTGATATTCATTCATACAAACTATAGTTGTATCTTTAATCTCAATTATGTATAAACTGCATTCTTCCACGTCTGCACATATTAATAGTAATTTAATTATTATACAGTTATGGAGGAGTTATGGAGTTTCATTTGACAACATCTGTGTGTGTGTGTGGAGAGAGAGAGAGAGAGAGAGAGAGAGAGAGAGAGAGAGAGAGTAATTGGTGGTTGGATGGTTAACGACTGTATTGGCTGTTGGTGAGTTCTGAGTTGTCTGTTGGTGCTTTTGATTGTTAGAGTTCTGTGTTTTGAGTTTTTTGGTGAGTCTTTGGTCAGTCTTGGGTTAGAGCCTGTGACAGTCAGTAGTGTCGGGAGTAGTTGGTTGAAGGCATTGATATTCAGCTGAGTTGTGTGTTTTTGTTTGTTATTTGGTTGTTGTTAAGTTGGTGTTTTTGCTTAGAGTTGTGCTGTTGTGATTTTTCGTGTTGTTTGTGTAGTGGTCTTTTGTTGTGTTGTTGAGTTTTTGTTGTTATATGTGAGGTTGTGGTTAAGTTCCTTGGTTGTTTGCTGTGTTGTTAGGTTGTGGTTAATTGTGTTCATTGGTTGTTTGCTGTGTTCCTTGGTTGTTGTGTTGTTGTGGTCCTTGGTTGTTGTGTTGTTGTTTGGGTTGTAGTCCTTGGTTGTTGTCTTGTTGTTGTGTTATTGGGTTGTAGGTTGTGGTTCTTGGCTGTTGTTGTTGGTATCTCTGTGACCTCGACCGGCAGACAGCACAGCATAGCCCAGAGTATCTGGAGTAGTTGGTAAGTACGTGTTTTTTTTTTTTTTTTTTTTTTTTTTTTTTTTGTAGGTATAGGTCAATTGTCCTGCATGCATTCTGTAGTGTAAAGAGGAAAGTGTGACTGAGGGTGGATTTGGCAGCTAGAGTGATTAGGTTTATGTCGGGGTGGGGGGGGGGGTTTGCCCAGCAGTTTTTAATGCTTGTGATCCCGCCACACAGTAGCCCCTCAACTTACAGATGCGTCTGGGTTCTCAGCTTCTAATAAGGTTCAAAGTCAAGTAGGCAACAAAGACCATACAGTATAGCCCATACATAGTACTTAAAGTTTTGATGATATCCTACTGCCAACAGTAATTCCATATCATTTCTAACTGAAACTAAACTGTCCTCTGCAAATAACATTCACTTTAAGAGATTTATTGAAACAAAGCATCAAATCTAATATTCTAGCTCAGTAAAATTCTTCATAATAATGTAGCTGATTAATACAGATGTCTTTCTTAATGTCTTTCTTTCTTAATGTCTTAAGAATTGTTTAACTTTCATGTTTACCTTTTAAGAGTTTTATTTTTCTTTTCTCCTACTGTATGCTTAGGTGTTTGTTCAAGGAATTTTGTCTATAACATTACAAAGTCTCAAGAATATGCTACATATCTAGACAAGAAATATTTCCACAGAAACTCTGTTTAGAGGGTCATTAGTAAAGTTCATAACAATGATACACCACTTATAAGACAACCCCTCTCTACCAATTACTCTCGGGGCAATGACTACACAAGTTAGTGACATTTAAAAGAAATCAAACATAACTTACTGTGAGATTCCTCTCTGTATCAAGCTGATTCTCTACTGACACACCTCTCCAATGTCCAAGGTAGTTTTTACCCATGACCCATAATGGATTACTCCTCTCCTCTCCTTGTTGTGAATATACCTGCATAAAAAGAGGGGAGACCTTCAGAATCTGATTCCTTACAAAAATATCAAGAGCTGGCCCGAATTTTTAAATGGTTTACTATTATTCGAAATTTGTCATGAAAAATTAAAAATATACTATACTACAGTCTCAATAATACATTATATTCAAGAGAAAGACCTCATCATGAAACTTACCGTCAAAGTCGCATCAAATGGTGACTCAGCAAAGTACCAGAATTTAACACAAAAGTGATCTATGTCCATCTTCAGTTGTGGAGTTGTAAGATGAGCAATCTTTCCATTTGCATTTGTATTTTCACTTACAAAGAAGATTTCATGACCTGGTGTTAGGTAACAAAAGAGAATAGGATTGAGGCAAGCAATTCACATCTTACAAAGAAAGGACAGTTATATGTATAAGCACATATGTACATACGCACACACACATATATGTATGTATGCATGGATATATATATATATATATATATATATATATATATATATATATATATATATATATGTATGTATATAACTGAAACTCTGTGGTCTATATATGTGCTGATAACCAGTTAATGGTGCCTCTGTTAGGTATGTATCGGTGCCATAACTCTATTATTGGTGCCGATAACTAGAAATGGGCACATTATGGCACTGAAAATCACAGATTTTATGGCGCTAGACAAGTCCCATAAAACCTCATTTGCATTTAATATTTACGTACTTCTGTAACTTTTCTCCTACATGTAGAAAATGAAATGTCTCCTCTCACAAAGGCATTTGGAATCTTTTTTTTCATCAAATATCCGTCACTCTTACCACCATAATTCTTTTCCTTCATAATCCCATTAATTCCAACCACCTTTCCAATCTTCAAACTGTCTGTTTACAATAACAATGCCTAAAAGTCATAATATAAACATTACCAAGATTTGATTACATGAAGAGGTTATCAATACATATTGCAAACCTATTTAAATTACTCAAATAAAATGCACCTTATAAAAAAATATCTGTAGATAAAACTTCTATATGAGCCCATCTTAAAATTCTACACATAAGCCAATTTTATTCTTTTACTATTAAGAAACTTTGATAACTCATATACACTCCAATCTAACAATTACCCATCTCACCTGTTTCAGATTCAGTTGTGTGATCTGGCAAATGAGATCCCCAAGCCCAAGATGCAGTGTCTTCTGGAAGAGCTGTGTGGAATCCACACTTATCTGAGTTTTCAAAGTCACAGACAATGTGATTTACTGTGACATCTGTCAAAATAAAATACAATTAAGTTAGGGAAAGATGATAATTTGGTCTGATGTGTATCATCATCATATTTCTCATCTAACCATTTACCTCCCAATCGGAAGTGCACCAGTCTTAACTTGAAAACGAATTTATTGCATTGAAATCTTACTACATTAGAATTAGTTTTCTTGAATGCACATTACTATACATGAAACCTACAATACTGTCATGTTATCCTTATGATAAGTGCAGAATTTTGATAATTTACTTACGTTTTAATCAATTTATTCATAATGTTCATTTACCTTTTCTTTTCTAATAAATGATCTATTCTTTTCATGTTTCCCTTTGCCTTCTCTTACTTCTTTCAAATGAAGACCATATTCGCAGATGCTTAATTTCAAGTCAGTGGCTTGTTCCATATGAATAGTGTTCATCTATCTAAATAATAATAATACTAAAGTAAACTTACCTTCAGAACAAGGTTTATTCATGAGCACAACACTATCAAATGCCATGACTCCTTTCCAATTACAGTCGACAATACCATAGATTCCCATCCGGAAAGTTCCATGTTGCACGAGCTCCATATCTGTGGTTTGGTACTGACTGGTGGTGCCAGCTTCTTCATTCATCAACATGCCCATCTCTACTCCGTCCTCACTGTCAAAACAAGTTAATCTTAATTTCTGTTTACAAACGAATAAATCTAAAAATTATTTACAGTAATCCAACAAATACATTTTCATCCTATCTGACATCTAGATCATTAAAGCATCAACAGAAACAAATAAAGTAGTATTTGAACCCATACACCAAAAAACTACTAAAATGAACAATTCCTTCTATTCTTAAAATTAAAAATATTAAACTGAAAAACCCTAGATGATGAACCTCATTTCTCACCATGAACCCACAATCTTGTCAACTTTAAAATGAAGAACTTTGTTTTACCATTGAATTATAGAAAATCTTCAGCAGAAATCTTCCATAACAGAAATGATTCAAGAGAATTTAGTATCAAGGGTCTCATTACAGAGGCAGATTGTGAGAACATATTTCAGGAAAACAGCATGTATTTCCTACCTTGTAATACAGTGAGATTTGGAATGAATGGTTTCATTTCAGACTTGGTTTATATATTTCAGATGGAAGACTTCTTTTTTCAAATTGGGCACTACACAGTATTTCTTATTCAGTCACATCACACCGATTCAATAAAATAATTAACCTTTGTGTGAAGGTTCTTGCTTCTGAATGATGATAAGCCTTAGTTCACAGAAGAAAAAGCATGCATCTCATTGTAGATATATTTAATTCCCTTTATTCATTGCTAAAATTATTATGGCTGGAATGTCTCAGATGCTAAGAAACAGAAATAGTATCCAGCTTTCAGTCAGACATATTCTAAGATAATTGGCTCTCAACTTATACAAAAATTTGTGTAAGAACTCCAGCACGAACAAAATGGCACAATACTCTATAAAAATATTCATATATTTCTGATTCACACGAAGAAAAATTATGCCAAACATGTCACCTTTTTTACTGCTATCATCCCATGAAATAATGTACGATATCAATGTTAAAAATAATGCCTTCATTGGTTGCTGTTTTGTAAAATGCAATTTGTTATAAAATGATATAGCAGCATTTTAGTAATATAGCAAAGCTAGCAAGGTTTCTCAGGTACATGGCAGAGCACCAGTGAACACGGTTCTTCATCTTATATATCAAAGTCTCGATTATGATCCATCGGGGGCCAAATATAACAGGAAAAAAGTGTACACTAGAGCATAGACTTTTTCAGATAACAACTCAAATGATACTGGAGCAATAAAGCATTGGTCACAAGTTGCATTCACACCATGAGCAGTAATGCTTTACAATGCATTGCATAACAACGTGCATCATACACCTTGCATTGCAAAGATGACGAAATTGAATATTTCAAAGAGAAAATAGTCTGTATACTAAATTGAGTGAATGATACCCAAGGTGCTGATTTTAAAATAATTTCAGACCAAGAGCATTCGCCTATATTAGATCATCATAAATGGTCAAATATTCCCTCTTCACTAAATAATATAGATAATATAGTTTCAAGGTGTAGAAGCTTATTGTGCTCTCTTGAAACAGAGATGTCCAACAACTTGAAGGGCTTCACCAAATTTACACACTATTCATTGATAAGGTTGATCAAATCTCTTAAGAAAGAGTATGGACTTACTTCATATAAACGACTTTTAATGAAGCAAAAACTTCATTCACTTTTTTCCAAGTAAGTGTGAAACACGATTTGGTGTTGACAGTGAATGGTGGACTAATAAACAGAGCCTCACAGTCCTTTGGAATAGCTGCCGTGTCATTGGGGTCTAAATACATATTGGAATTTATACCTGCAAAGAAAAACAGACATGCAACATAAATAAAGGTATGCTAAGCATAATTACCTTGGTTAAATAGTCATAGTACAAATACTTGTACTTTACATACTGACAGAAATAATGTGAAGAACAGTTATTTTTTCAAAGATGAGGATAAAAGAAATCCCTTTTCTTGTGTAATGAATCTTGGTACAAATTTTGTTAGAAATACACACTCAAAATCCTTTAGCTTTACAAGGATAATTGTCATCATTACCTAAGTTAAGATGATGTAAGCAGTCCTCAGAGCTCTTTTGGGTTTTAAATGTATTTCTAGTAAAAGCTGTATCAAGACTTAATACTAAGGAATGGTTCTCACTTTATCACCAATAATAATAATAATAATAATAATAATAATAATAATAATAATAATAATAACAATACTGGAGTAATGATAAGATGTGTTGATGTCAGTTTTAGTAATTATAAATCAATAATAATAAGATGATGATCATCATCATCATAATTATCATGTAAATTGGATGGATGCAAGGTAAATGACAGAAAGAAACATAGCTATGGGCTGGATGTATTAAAAACATTTTATGTACGTACTACCATTACTGTACCATGCAAACCATAGTGAAAAAAATCAATCCTGTGAGCCTCTTCTAGAATTTTAAATACCATAAAAGGAACCACCATTTCAAAGCACCTTTTTAGTCAATCTTCTTAAGTAAATACGTACAGTAATTGAACCATGAAATGTCTTTTGTGGACCTCAATAGGTAACATGCTCCAATATACTACACTTTAAATAGAAATACGCTACTTCAGAAATCCTTCTTAAATGGGAAAGATCATAAATACAGTAAGTAAATATTTTTTAAAGTAATAACTATAATATAGTTCACTTACTATCATATTTCCATTTCATAGTTTTAGTATCCTTGTTTTCCCACCCACATTGGCCTGCAGTGAAGTCACAGGTAATACTCTGGGAAGATAAATACACCACAGTTATAATAAATTTGGCAGCATGCCCAGCAACAAGATGCAAGACAACAAAACAACATACAATACATACATACATACATACATACATACATACATACATACATACATACATACATACATGTATATGTTTTTAAATATTGAAAGGCAAATAGAAAAATTTAGCTGAAACCTGAGAACATTGTAGTTCCTACAAGAAGTACAGTATAGACACAATTTTTAAGTATACTGTACTGTACATTATTACCCTTCCATTCCCCCCTTAGAAAAAATATAAAGTGCCTGGTGCAAATTTTTTTTTTTTTTAATTATGATCATACAGAAAGAATATAACTCAAAGGAGTTAAAATCAATCATTTCATTTCACACAAAATGAAGAATCACATGACCACAAACTAAGTTTCTGTATCTTGTAGAATTCATTAATCATAATGAACAAAGAGGGGAGATTCCTTTATCACAGCAATAAAGGCCTACCTCAACTGATGCTGTGGTAGATACAGATGGCACTGTGGATGTTGCAGGTGATGGGCTGGGCATGGTGGGGCAGTCATGAGATTCAAACTTTGTAAAGTTAAAGTCATCTATGGCAATTCTGCTGTAATCTGAGCCTTTGGCACCTCCTATGAAAATCTGTAGTGATCAAAGATCATTGACTAGTTAACTAATTCACAGCTTCCAGCTCATTATTGCAGAAAGCAATGCATAATTGAGTTCACATACAAATACTAAAGCTAAAAATTTGAAGAGGCTATTTTCAGTCATTACATCACTCCCTGGACGGATGAGAAGTTTTTCTGTCTAAATATTACTCTATTCAATAAAAACATTAATGACAGTTTATGTATAACAAATAAACAATTCAAATATCAAGCCAGTGAAACTGTACAAAAGTAAGGGGGAGTATGAGTAACTCTACAGTAATTTAAACGTCAGTACAATTATAGTCATTATTGCAGTTATATCACAAGAGAATTAACTGCCTAAATTACATAACGTACTTGTACGGTTAAAACAGAGAAGAAATACAAATAATACAAAATATTTACTCTCTAACAACTACATTTCCCATTATGTTAACAGCATATTAACATTACAATAAAGATTAAAAAATTTGTACAAACAGTTAATCCTACAAAAGTAGGGTAACATTGGATATGCTAACATATTCTACGTAGTTGAACTTCAAAATTCTTTTACAAGAATACTGCAGTAGTAATTACTATATTTCAAGACCTTAGATAAAAATATACTGATAGATGCAATATTCTTCCACTTTAACACAGTGATACAAAAATCATTGCTGCAATTTGAAAAGACACAAGACCAGAGTATTTATGTGATGCAGTATAAAAAATACTATAGCTACCTATGCTTGAGGACAAGCTATTAATACCTTTTTGTGTAGTGGAAGAAAATTACTTGAATATGGGTTCACAGATAATGCATAATGAACTACAAAACATCTTGAGATTTACTTCTATATAACAAGTATTAAGATATATTGATTTTACACTGATTACTAATACATATTTGCCTTTAAAGAAAAGAAAACAGCAGGGTATAGGCTGAAAAATATAAATAAAACCCAAAATGTCCTGAATCCTGTACATAGATGAAACTCTAATGTCTTCTTATGTATAACAACCCTCGATTTAAACTTATAGGGAAATGCTACAAATGATAAAGCAACTTGAAAACTGCATTTATCACAATTACATTTTTTGAATATGTATAATCTAAAGTAACTCACCTGGTATGGAATATCAATAAGCAGTTTTTTTGCATCAACATGGATCTGGCCTTCATACCACTCTTTGGAATCTCGTCCAGTTTGTTTCCAAATTTCATGAATAGTGAATTCCTGAGATTGGATTTCTATTCTTAAAGAATCTTCCTCCGTGCCCTAAAGGAGAATAAAAAAAATGTCACCTGAGCAAACACCAGGTATTTGTAGAACTTGAAAAAGATGCATCAATATCAAAAGAAAAGTAAACATAGTTCACAGTTCTCTTTTCTTTTGTCAGTGGTCCCCTTAATAATTTCAAAGCCAGTAAAATATAAAAGGCAAGCATATTTCCCTTTAATAACTTCAAAGCCTGTAAAATATAAAAGGCAAGCATATTTCACTCGCTACACAGCATAAGTATTATATAATGTAGCGTGCAAAAATAGAGAAAACAAGGGAAGTGGATTAGATAACTCAGATGGCTTACAAATGGGGTTTGGTCTTAGAAAAATTAATTTGAAACATTTTTTTTTTTTCAGATGAACCTACAATCTTATAAACCAAGAAAAGTTGGGAAACCCTTACAACACAGGATTGGCATATAAGAATCAAAAGTATTGGAATGGAGGAATATAAAATTTAGGGCAAAGTCCAAGTGTTGGGGAACTATGAGGTAATTCAGCACAGAAAGGGAAATTGCAAGTAAAAGGGTATCAAATTGCACTATGAAACTTCATATTGTTAGGAGACGTTGGAGAGCAAAATGGAAGAAGGAAACTATGATTGGAGGTACAGTAAAAAGGGTGAAAATGGCTGCCGCTATTGGTTACAAGGACACTTCAAAGAACCTCAAGTAATGCCAACAGTGCACTGTGTGAGGTGCACTGATGGCACCATACCCCTACAGGGACAATCAAAAGTAGTGACTGATAATTGATGAAATCCTGCAATAGAAAAACTCTCCTAATAGTATACCGGTAAATTTGAGTTTTCAAACTTCTTTCCTACCTCAATATAATACCAGAAGTGGAAGCAGAGATTACTATGCTGCTCGGGAATGAATACCTGACTCTCAAGGAGAGCCTGCCCAGCTGCACCAAAAGATGTATCTACATACAAAACCATTCCTGAAATATTCAAAGGTATCTATAGTTTTCCTTCAATACTGAGTTACCCTAATGGCTTTATATTACCACAAATACGTATGCCAAAAATTTAAACATATTTTAGTTACCAGGTAAATGCCAAAATGTGTAGTATTGCACATAAAACTAAAAATATTCACTCTAAATGTCAGGCTTTATTTATATAAATCATTAACTGTCTTCAGTAAATAGTAAACATTAAGTACACTACCACTAAATATGGCTTAACAAAATTATTATGCAAATATATCTCAGCAAAACAGGTTTTTCTCAACAAAAACAAAATTTAAACAGGTGAAACAATTTACACATTAATTTTTACCATTTGGATCGCCATTGTGGTCCACATCCGGGGCTCCCAAGTCAATACCTCCCCCTGACCCTCGAATAAACTCAGTGTCATCTGTTCGGTTCTCTCCCTCAACATTTTGCCATCCACACATTGAAATTTCAAAGTCACAAGTACCTACAATGGAAGTCCAATTAATAACAACATCCTTAAGTCATGTTTTAACCATGAAATATATCAAGGAATCAAGGCTTAATTCCAAATTAATAAGCGATAATTTGAAACAGCAGTCTGCAAAATAGTAAACAATAAACTTTTTCATTAAAGTTTTATGAAGTAGTATATCTTATCAGAAGTAAAATATTGTAAATCTTATCAAATGTTGAACTTAATTGATAGGACTTAATTTATAGGAATAAAGTTGTGTAGTATTTATTAACAACATACCAATAGACGGACAAGGAACCAAGTCAATTGATACATCATCTACTGCAATGAAACCATAACTGTCTCTTTCGGCCTGTAAAGCTTCCCACATGACACGGAAGACTTGGGTTTTGCCTTTTGGAATAGGGACTGATGCATCAAGCCATGTGTCAATGTAGCTCACTGGAAAAAACAAAAACAAATATGTACTCACAGAGACTGTTGAGTCACATAAAAGATCTTTTCTATAGTAACTAACAAAATGATAAAGTCAACAACATTCCTGAAAAGATGGCACAAAACTGAATATGTACTCACACAAAACAAAAAAAAGTGCAACAAATTTCCTAAGTAATTTTAAATATACTCACTCAAAGCTTCTAAATGATATTGTTAGGATAATATTGCAGGTTTTTTTAAATTAAAAGACTGGTAATGAAACAAACACAAACTTAATTACCCAAAACACAATTTTTCATACTCATTTACATAAAAATTTAGATTACACATTAAAATAGATTAATACATACTGTATTTAACCTTGTCCAGTACTTTACCTTTTTCCCTCCAAACATGGGGCCCATAAAAACCAGATGAATTAACATAGACTGATAAACTGTCCTGGTTGGAGATGCCATTATGAACGTACCAAAATCTGACACATTGATCAACACCTTCTATATATGGTACTTCAGGAGTTACCAGTTTGCCTACAGTTCCGCCGTGATCCAATGGTATGAGAGCAGCTTCCATGTAGTGACCTGAAATGCAGCAATTTTAAATATTTCACCAATCTCAAACTCTCCAACTGTAGTAGGACACCAAGTCAGAGGTCATTTCAAAATTCATTACTGATTTACTCAAACCACTTACAGTACATATACACTTGCAACTACACAAAAACAATTGTTTTTAACCAAACTGCTTTAATCTGGAACCTAACCTAGGCAACATTTGTACAAATGCAAAGAAAAAAAAACGAAATGTAAAGTAAATAAGTATATTCTCTCTGAAAAACAAAATCATAGTAATCACTTCAGTTGAGTTATATTCTCTTCATCTCCCTTTTACCCTTTAGCCAGGGTCCTGTCAGATTAAAGAGTTAAAACAAAGATTAAGGTAATAATTATTTAATCATCTGGTTTACTGGGCTTCCCTAGTTAACCACCTGATGTTCTAAGCTGTTCTTTTAGCAGGGAAATACAGCCACTTTCCTTTTATTTTAGTTTTCAGATTAACATATAAGTGCTTTATATGCTCCTGCCTTTATATTTAACCCGGGTCTCTGCCCTCGCTCAAGCTGCTACACACCCTGGTGAATTACAGTACCTAGGTACCTGATTTCTCAGTCTACGTATTTTTCTCAAGAAATTACACATCATCTATCAATTAAACTACACAGTATCATATATCAAATACCTGCTGACCACCCATCCATGAAAACATCCTTCAGTTTATGTCTATACAAATTATATTTTAACTATAGTATGGTAGATCTTAGCTAACAATCAGTGATCTGTAGTGCATCTCCTTTAATCACAATCTATGCAAATGATCCATCCATAGAACCCCCACAATTTTGATTAAGAGAAAATATGAAGATGAAAGTCTACAGTAATAAGTAAGAAGACTTAAATATGAAAAATATGTAAAGTAAAGATACTTAGGTAATAAGTTAAAATAGTTTGCGAAAGAGCACTTGCTACAAACAGTAAAATAGTTTGTTTATATCTAGTATCACTCTATGTTTATCAGTGTCTATTTACTGAAAATGTTTATAGAAAACCCAAAATGTGCAGGAAAATAGTACAAATAATAATTTTCTAATCTTAAATGAAATTATACTCAGAAACATTCATAGCTATCTTAATGGGAGAAAAGCATGTCAAAATGGTGTTCACTACATCCAGTACTACTAGCATACAACCTACTAACATCCTAGATATCACACGTGAGTGATAACAAAACTGAAATGGGCAGGACAAAGGCTGTGTATTTACATGCTACAAAGTATACTTATCAATATGAATGCTATTAGTATATATCATGGAATCAAATGAATAAAAAAAAATGTATCAACAGGCAGAATGTGGGAGAATGGATCTGAATGAAATTTTCTTAATACTGACTTAAAACTTAATATAACAACAAAGTGCAGTAAATACCTAATGTATTACGTACATACATGATTGTTTACTGTGTGAAAAAGATAAATAAATAGAATACTATCATATTTCAAAACAATATGGTATGTATTTTTGTACCAGAAGTGCTCTTGTCACTATCCTCAGTGTTTAATTATACATGGAAAAGAGTATAAAAGACGAGCAAACCAAAAACACATAAGCATCAATGAATTATAATATAGGTGTTAAACGTCTTTTATGTGAAAATGTAAAGATATATTGAAATTTTCATGATTTTACTCAGAGTACAGGAAAAAGAGAAGTGAAGACAGTACATATTTAAAAGGCAAAGGAAATACTATCCTGTACCTGTACTATGTGTTGAGAGGAAGAAAATGAATAATACAGTAACAGTCAAACAACATTACACGTATAAGTAATTGAGGTATTCTTGCAAATGCAAATCCTCAGCACTGAAGCTGAGTGTGACAGATATAAGTAGTAATGAGCAAAATAGTTACATTATGCATTTTTAACCAATCACTAAAAAAAATTTAAAGAAAGTCTTCATCGCTAAGCCTGGACCTGTACATTTTCAGCAATGGTAAAAAAAACACTTACCATAGCCTGTATTATATGTGTGATCAACAGAAGCATGGGGGACACTAAAATTGTCTGCATAAGGATACAGCCGCTGCCAATTACCAATCCCAGGTACAGTGCTGTAACCACATATTCCTGAATCCTCAAAGTCACACACTGTTTAGGGAAGAAATGTAAATATGAAATACTGCGTTTTATTTATCCCATTAAGGCTTTTTACAATGTAAATTCTTGCAAAGTTAAATTTTTTTATTTAGAATATGAATGACATGAGATATAATTACAATATACTTCAAGATGCAAACATGCTGTGGTCTGTATTGTACACATGTTTGGTTCTCTGTCAATTAAAAGTTCCTGATTCATGAAACCAATACTTACTACTGTCACCAGGATCTACTGTTGGAAGAACGGTGCTGCAATCAGATGACAGAACTGTTATTTCATCAATAGCCACATCACCTTCTGGATTCTTGCCACGAATTCCAGAGAAAATAATCTGTAAGAAAAAACGCTTTTATTACTGTATTGTTATTAAACATTTCTATTACTGTAATGTTATTAAACATTTCTATTACTGTAATGTTATTAAACATTTCTAATACTATAAGAAAATAAGTGAATTTCAATGAACGCAAATAATATTAAGGCATGTAACGAAAGGAAAAGTAGTTACATCATTCAATATATTTACAAATCTTTCCAATAACCTTTCAGTTGGGCTTCCTAGTTGCATCTATTAACGTATAACTGTTCTATCTTGGCCTATTCCAGGGGGCAATCCTTAATATCATCCAAAAATGTATTACACAAGGCCTTGCTGTAATGTACAGTTACTTATTTATGCCAACTATCAAGAACTAATGAAATCTTTAGGACGATTTACTCTTTTAGGCACCAAAATAAAGTAAACCTTTACTTTAAAATGACACCATAATGAGTATTAGGTTCAACAGTATCTTCAGAGTGAACAAAATGAAATACTACTTATCACAGCTTTGATTATGATAAGTAATGTTAAATCCAAACCTTTTGCTTTAGCCCTAACATTGCTTAATATTGTATTCAATGATTTTGTTAAATAAATTGCGTATTGACAAAATGACTGACAATGACCATGGTATTGGATATAATATACTAGGCTTTTAATATCATGAAAATAAATTCAAGAGGACCTACAGAATGCAAAATATAAGTACAAGTTCAATGTAAGTCTGAGGTAAGTACAATACTATACTGTAATTACATTATAGTAAGAAAACATGAGGTCAGTTACAGAAAACTCTCATAGTACAAAAATGATCCAGTGTAACCAGACAATTGCTTCATAAAACTGTGACCAAATATAGCATAAATGCTAAAGAAACTTAAAATACTAAACAGAAATATAATTTTAACATTTTTAAAAAAATGTAAGAACATTTTTTTTAACAGATAGTACTATATATGTGCAATAAAAAGCACTCTGAGAAATAATGCTATACATACACCTACACCTAAACTCCAACCAAAAGTATGACAACTATAAATTAATAAAGTGTCTCCCTGAAACCTAAGTAAGAGTAATTCTACTTCCAACAAAATCAAACAACAAAAGGATACAGTAATATAAACAGAGAACAAAATCTGAATTGAGGCATTAACATTTTCAAGGCAACCCTAAATCACTGCCTGTGAACAATCAGTAAAATTGCAAGGAATGTTATTGAGCCTCTCACTCTGAGGGGAAGGTTGGTTTTTCAGTTACAAGCAAGAGAGTGAAGATACAATATGATTTGACTACTGCCAGTCAATCACATAAAAGAATCTTATTTCATATTTACTTCAGTTTTTCCTTTAAAAGGAATGTCAACAGCAGCTAAGAGCCAATCTGGACCCTCTGAATAACCTCTTGTCCATAATGGCTCAGTAGATTCCTCAGTTCTGCAAAATACAGATTTATTTTAAAAGAGACATGAAATGATATCAAACAGGGGCTATCATTCGCTGCCATTTCATTCAAACATACAACATAAACAAATGCAGCCTAGTTTGCATATTTCTTGAAAAGCATTAGAGATAAGTGACTTCTTAACTGACAAAATTAATTATACTCATGAATATATAGGTAATTAAATGTGGGGAAAGCAGAAAGAAATAAGAACTATTACATTTCTAAACACAAGGAATAGAACTGACTGAGGACTTGGTAGTGGCTAGAACTTGATTGGATAGATCATAATTACTACATAAAAATTACAAAGCCACAGAACATTCTATGATAATTTGGCACATCTTAGAAATGGGGTTATGTTGTTCACTGAAGAAGAAAAAACATGAATAAAGAAATATTTATTATACACAACCTGACGATACCAGCACATGTCTTGATGAAAGTTCAACAAGAAAAATGCCAAAGCAGGGCCAGAAAAGGGTGTTACATAGTCAACTTCTTTTCATATAGTTTTCGTGTATTAATAAATGTATTAGCTAGCCAAATGCAATTACAATATCAATGATGATCATCTCTCTCAATGTATACTATGCCCTTCTGTAGCCTTTGGTTTCAGTTCCCCCAGTAAAGTATGGCCTGAGATGCACTTTCTTCTCAAAGAGTAATTATTTTTTCAGTATTGTGTACTTCCTATAATTTTTTTTATGATAAATGATTTTCTTACATATTTGCTTGTTCCATGTTATTTTATTGGTCTTTTCTCTCTCTGATATGAATTTTTATTTACAGCTGTGCAATCTGTTCTGTGGAAACTAGTTAATTAAGTAAAACTATTTTTACTTAATCTGTGGGTACACATTTGAATAATATTTACATGAGGGGTAACTACATGCCATTAACTCCTCTAAAGAGTTAAACCTTTAAATCACTCCTTTTTCTCAGACACAATGTCCAAATTTCTTTTGCAACCTTCTACACTGTCAGACTTTGAGCAGCTTTCTCTTCCATACGTTAGCTGATCGCCTAATGAAATTAATACAAAATTTCATGCAAAATGTCTAGTTGATACTCTCTCCAAGAAATAAATAATGAGCATCAACTAGTAATCATTTGTTAAAGTCAAGTCACTTTTCAACTGGGATGATGGTTAAAATACAGCCTACAAAATTATATTTCAAATTTGAAACTGAAATGTGGAATAGGAGCCAAAAAACATTCTTCAAGCAACTACGTACATACTATATTATATCTAGTTTACCAAAAAAGTTAACTGAAAAAGTTCATATGTCACACTTTTGAGAAAGTGGTAGATCAGTAAGGTAAATTTCAAAAGATCAGATTATCCAGGTTTCACTATACATACTTAACAAGAGAAACAATTTACACATGGAGCTGCTATAAGTTTCTTACATTAAAAACAATTTCTTTGACAAAAACTTACGCTACAAGCACTGTCAGTTCTCCACAGTTCCCACCAAGTAATAGATACCAAAAAGTGAGACAATATTTTCCTTGCCCCTCTAGGACTGGAATCTTGGCTTTGCCCTTAACTTCGCTTCCCATCATTGACAGGCATTGCGATCCAATCCCTAATAAAAAATAGGTCATTACATAATGCATTAAAACCAAGATCTTCACGAGAAGTTATATTACAAAACCTACTTTATACTATATACTATATACTATATACTGTATACTATATACTATATACTATATACTATATTCTATATACTATATAAACAAATGGGTCTACATAAGACATTCTTTTGCATATTTCATTGGCAAAACTAGCCATAAGATTTAGTAATTAGCAATGATCTGTAAAATTTATACGTACTATTAAACATAATTTTGTAGAGAAAAAACACATACCTTCTGGTGTTGGATGATCATCCAAAACTTTCACCCACATTTCAGATACTTCCATCCCACATGTTTCATCATCTAAGGAACAGTGCCAGATCTCTCCCACAGGTGTTGTTGGTACAAGTGTTGTTTGGGGTGTGGGTGTTGAAGGAACAGGCATTCTAGGACATTCTTTATTTTTCTCAAAGTCAAAATCATCTAACGCTATTTTTGAACTGTTGTTGTTTTTGATCCCTTTAATATAAAGCTGCAATCAAAGAAGATAGTAAATTGCTTAATGTATCTTTCCAATATAAGATGAATATACTTGAGAAAAAAAATTACTGCCATGCAATACTAACAAGAATGGTATCTTCTTAGCAAAATTAGCAAAATGAATGGTAAATATGTCAAACTTAATAAGTTCATGACACTAGAGGGCAAAAATAATGAGTCTCTTATTAGTGTAATCAACTTTTCAGCGTCGGTACATTACTGTATACTAAACAATTCCTGTAAGTGGCTGATATGATTTTCAAAAGTCATAGAACTAAACAATCACATTTTATCTACAAAATATCAGCACTTCATCTACTTTAACGACTAACTTTTAACTAATGTTATGTCAAATATGGCGCAGTTTACACTAATTTCACTTTTCTATTCTCTTTTCTTTCATTTCAGGGGCTGACTAGATATGTACCTTAGGTCATCACTACAAAATGGTTTATAGTATCTCTCCTCAAGAGAATTCCTTGCCCTCTTGCCAAGACTAATGAATAAGAAAATTTAACCTAAGAAGCTGATGGACTCAAAACATCATTAGATATCAGTAAGTTTAAGCAAGAGCATCATGAACCATAACACCATAGCACTTACCTGGTAAGCAACTGATTCAAATATAAAGGCCTTTGCTTGAACATGGATCTGTCCCTGTGCCCAGTTACCGTTGGTTGGAGCTATTTCCTCCCAAAGAATGGTTTCTTTGCCACTGGCAACGACAGAGCTAATACTAAGCCCTCCAATGTTACCCTAAATATTGAGGGAGATAAGGCAAAACAATATAATTTTGTGCTAAAGTATATATATAATTTACTGCAAGTATTTTACATTTATTTAGGAAAATTATGCAAACATAACAAACTTATGACTATGAAAAAATTATTAACAAAGGCCCTCCAATTTGTGTAGGTAAATAATCTGTGTACTGATGTGACAAGAAAACCACATCATATATGTTAATTTTCAAATACAAAAATAAAACAATATGTCCCCTATTACACTAAAGTAACCTAAACATCAAAGTCACAGAACCTATGACTATATCTCACACATTTAGGTTTATAAAATAACTGCTTCCCTACTTCTCTCTAGAATTCTGTCTCATTTGACATAAAGCCCCAAAACTGAGAGTAATAAATAACATACAATAATTTACTAATGGTACTTTAAAATAAACTAAAGACAAACAGTATCTTTAAATATACAAAAAACATGAATTTTCCCAAATTATAATTCATGAAATAATACTGACTTTTCAAGCAATCCAGTTTTTGTTTACTAAATTGAAGCTGCTTTGTTTTTTAAAACAAAGTAGTATTCTTTGGATCTGCAACTTGACAGAATGAAGACATATAAGACTCTTTTATTGTGTATTAAATCTTGATATATTGTACTGTAGTACTGTTAGCAATAAATTAAAATAATTAACAAAGTGATCTGTTTCTGCCTGAACACACACCCAGAGATCATTTTTACATTTCATATGAGCAACCCTTTCTTTACTGGGAGTCCCTTACTCTCAACTGGAGCCATTCAGTAGCTTCAGCTCTTTGAAACTCAGCACTAACATTCAACATATGAGTAAGGGCTTCTACCCACAGATCAAATCTTCAATTGTAAAAAGAAATAAAAATCTCCCCTATAAAATAACTATCAAGCCCAATCACCATACAGTAAGTGATATTCAATATTAAAATACAGGGACTGCAGCTGTTTTGGTACGTATGAACACTACAAATTTATCACGAAGGATGTTTATGTATGAACATGAGAAATTTATCTTGATCTCTTTCTTGAGTTACCTCTTTCACACTGAGCCACATATCAACATATCATCCCAAATAGTGTTTCCCACCACTATTCTCAAGATAGTGCCACCCACAACACCCTCAGTACTGTCTAGAGTGTACTTCATAAAGTATAAAGTAAACAGTACCCCTTAACATGTTAGTGTTTCACCATATAGTGTTAGAAACATACTATACTATATGTACATATCAACAATTATGCATGGACATTCATGAAAACAGAAATGTAAGTAAATTATTAAAAGTACATACCTGTATATAATACCAAAATGAAAAGCAGAAATCATTATGCTGTTCAGGGACAAGTAACTGGCTCTCTAATGTTGCAGTGCCAAAAGAGCCTTGTGATGCATCAACATACAGGAATTTCGCTACAAAAATAGAAAATAAATTTCTTTCATCAATAAAAATGTTCCTGTAAATCTTCCTTTTTTTACAATTAAAAAGCTTTCAAAATTTATGCATTTTCTGCATAATAATACCTAAAAGGAGAGGCTAGACTGAGAGGTTGGATGCTAATATAATCAAAGACACAGTAATATAATACATCCTGGTGAAATGACATGGGACCTCCATGGATGCCAGAACAAGAGTAATGGGGTTATTGAAGTCTCATCAAAAGGAGATGATGAGACGATGTTATAAAGGAGGAGAAAAAGGAGGAAATCTTGCAGTACTACTATACAAAAATATTATGCAAAAATATTAAGAAAATTACCAACAATCTTCAACTTTGTCTTGTAACCACTAACCTTCAGTACTGTTAGCATGGTCAGAGCTTGGAGCTTCTGTATCAAGGCTGTCACTGCCCTTTCCTTGGAGCCAATCTATATCGTCAGTAACATTTTCAGTTGTAAAAAGATTCTGCCATCCACAAGTGCCATATTCAAAATTGCAGGTACCTTTACAGAATAATAATAATAATAATAATAATAATAATAATAATAAGAATAACTAAATAACAATGACTACTAAGTATAGAGGACTGCATCAGCATCGTGAATAGAGCACTGGGGCAATATCTGAAAACCAGTGAAGACGAGTGGCTAAAGAGTGCATGGGAAGAAGGACTGATAAAAGTAGACGAAGACCCAGAAATATACAGACAGGAGAATGACAGACAGAACAGAGGACTGGCACAACAAACCAATGCACGGACAATACATGAGGCAGACTAAAGAACTAGCCAGTGATGACACATGGCAATGGCTACAGAGGGGAGAGCTAAAGAAGGAAACTGAAGGAATGATAACAGCGGCACAAGATCAGGCCCTAAGAACCAGATATGTTCAAAGAACGATAGACGGAAATAACATCTCTCCCATATGTAGGAAGTGCAATACGAAAAATGAAACCATAAACCACATAGCAAGCGAATGCCCGGCACTTGCACAGAACCAGTACAAAAAGAGGCATGATTCAGTGGCAAAAGCCCTCCACGGGAGCCTGTGCAAGAAACATCAGCTACCTTGCAGTAATAAGTGGTACGAGCACCAACCTGAGGGAGTGATAGAAAACGATCACGCAAAGATCCTCTGGGACTATGGTATCAGAACGGATAGGGTGATACGTGCAAACAGACCAGACGTGACGTTGATTGACAAAGTCAAGAAGAAAGTATCACTCATTGATGTCGCAATACCATGGGACACCAGAGTTGAAGAGAAAGAAAGGGAAAAAATGGATAAGTATCAAGATCTGAAAATAGAAATAAGAAGGATATGGGATATGCCAGTGGAAATCGTACCCATAATCATAGGAGCACTAGGCACGATCCCAAGATCCCTGAAAAGGAATCTAGAAAAACTAGAGGCTGAAGTAGCTCCAGGACTCATGCAGAAGAGTGTGATACTAGAAACGGCACACATAGTAAGAAAAGTGATGGACTCCTAAGGAGGCAGGATGCAACCCGGAACCCCACACTATAAATACCACCCAGTCGAATTGGAGGACTGTGATAGAGCAAAAATAATAATAATAATAATAATAATGACTACTAAGTATAGAGGACTGCATCAGCATCGAGAATAGAGCACTGGGGCAATATCTGAAAACCAGTGAAGACGAGTGGCTCAAGAGTGCATGGGAAGAAGGACTGATAAAAGTAGACGAAGACCCACAAATATACAGAGACAGGAGAATGATAAACAGAACAGAGGACTGGCACAACAAACCAATGCACGGACAATACATGAGACAGACTAAAGAACTAGCCAGCGATGACACATGGCAAAGCCTACAGAGGGGAGAGCTCAAGAAGAAAACTGAAGGAATGATAACAGCGGCACAAGATCAGGCCCTAAGAACCAGATATGTTCTAAGAACGATAGATGGAATAACATCTCTCCCATATGGAGGAAGTGCAATACAAAAAATGAAACCATAAACCACACAGCAAGCGAATGTCCGGCACTTGCACAGAACCAGTACAAAAAGAGGCATGATTCAGTGGCAAAAGCCCTCCACTGGAGCCTGTGCAAGAAGCATCAGCTACCTTGCAGTAATAAGTGGTACGAGCACCAACCTGAAGGAGTGATAGAAAACGATCAGGCAAAGATCCTCTGGGACTATGGTATCAGAACAGATAGGGTGATACATGCAAATAGACCAAACGTGACGTTGATTGACAAAATCAAGAAGAAAGTATCACTCATTGATGTCGCAATACCATGGGACACCAGAGTTGAAGAGAAAGAAAGGGAAAAAATGGATAAGTATCAAGACCTGATAGAATGAAGGATATGGGATAGCCTAGAAATAAGAAGGATATGGGATAGCCTGTGGAAATTATACCCATAATCATTGGAATACTAGGCCCGATCCCAAGATCCCTGAAAAGGAATCTAGAAAAACTAGAGGCTGAAGTAGCTCCAGGACTCATGCAGAAGAGTGTGATCCTAGAAACGGCGCACATAGTAAGAAAAGTGATGGACTCCTAAGGAGGCAGGATGCAACCCGGAACCCCACACTATAAATACCACCCAGTCGAATTGGAGGACTGTGATAAATAAAATAAAATAAAAATAATAATAATAACAAAATAAAAAAGAAAGCATCACTCATTAATGTCTCAATACCATGGGACAACAGAGTATGTAGATGAGAAAGAAAGAGAAAAAATTGATAAGTATCAAGACCTGAAAAGAGAAATGAGAAGGATATGGGATATGGCAGTAGAAATTGTGCCCATAATCACAGGAACACAAAGTACAATCCCACAATCCCTGAAAAAGAACCTGGAAAAAATAGATGCCAAAGTAGCTCCAGGACTCACGCAGAAGTGTGTGCTAGTACTAGAAACATCACACACAATGAGAAAAGTGATGGACTCCTAAGGAGGCAAGATGCAACCCGGAACCCACACCATAAAAACCACCCAGTCGAATAGGATGACTGTGACAGGCCAAAAAAAATAGTAATAATACATTGCATAATATATTACAAGCTATTTTAGTCATAGCCCTCTCCAGTTAGAAGTACACCATCCATGGTGTACTGCTTACAGTGTGACATAAGGGATACAAAGTGCCATTAGCACCACAGATGGTGCTAATGGCACTTTGCAATATCACTTCAGTGCCAAAAGCATTTATTTCTACCTTCTCTTTCTATTTATTTATCTCATCTCTTTTTTTTAAGCTCTAAACAAAGACCCTAAGATGTTTCAAACTTATTAGTACCCTAGATACATATTGCTCAATAAGGGTAGTAATATGAAGCAATGTTGTGAGAAATCCAGAATCTGTATCACTAATTTGCATGAGATGGTGCTACATCGTTATGGACTGGATAGTACCAACTAAATATTTGTTGCCAAAGGATACAGTTAAAAGTGCTTTCTCAACAGACCTAACCCCATAAAACTAGACCCAGTTATAATTACAGCTTGACTATACAGTGAAACATGAATGGTGCTTTTAACTTTTAACAACTGATGAGCAAGGAAAATAATGTTTTGGCAAAATGAACGCAACATTTATAAGGCCAAAGCCATCTCATGATGTAGTTTTCATGAGATAGTATTTCTAGAAATTACACATATGGTCCTTATGGCTGAAGCTTCTACTGACTCTTCCTGGCATACAACCATATGCATACATAGCGCCTAATCAACTGGTTCAGAGACTTGTACTCAGATGCTACCTCTAAAGACCCCGTTAAAGTACAGGAGGGGGTATGTTTCTCTTCTATATACAACTAACGCAGTGATATGGGAAAAATGTTGGTGACACTTTTCTAACAACTAGACTGAGTAGATGCATAAAGTCTAGATTACACAAAAGTGGCTTCATTTCTCAACAGCTATGAAAGAACACTAGATAAATAGTTTGGTTACTGGAATGTAAGTTATTCCTTACATCATATAACTCAAGCAAAGGGTGAATTAAGTTAAAACATCTGAATGATGGCAAAACAAGAGCAGCACCGCTCCTTCACTACTGTGGAGCATAATTCAGAGAGTGCACTGGAGAGAGTCAACAAAACATCTGCATACACAAAAATTAATCGATAACTATATAAACTTCATCAAGGAAAGGTGCCGATGGAAAATTGAATGATACTGGACAATGAAGTTGATGCTCCTGCTCCTGCATCATAATATGGTCAGTGCATCAATGACACATGTAACATCGTGAGACTCACCATAAGGGTAGCCTCTGAAATTCTCAATCCAACGATGAATCTAATCTTAACTAACACTTTACCATTCCAGGCAGCATGGCACTGGTAAAACAAGAGGTTGGTACCTTGCATAGACATTTTAAAGTTTCTAGTTTTTAAAGTCCTTAACAGCATGTAAACTAGTGAACATAAATTGGATTGGTTTTGGATATGAAAAATACAATCTTATAATAAATCAAGTTTTGCAAATAAAGTATTTAACATTAAAAATTCCACAATTATTGGTTAATAAATTATTCCAGTGAAGCCGAAATTCACTGACAGAGTCACACAACACAGTTACTGAGACTTGACTACAAAATTACTTCGGTATACTCAGTCCTCTACAACTAACAATAATTTATCATATGATTTTCTTGTGAGGTCATCACAGAAACCAACATCAAAATAGCCGTGATATAACAAGTCTAGTATAAGCTTTACTGAGAAGTTGCAATTTACCAACCATGACAATAGTACAGGTACTAAACACAGCAAGTCAAGAAACTCTTTAAGTAAATAAGACGATTTCTTTATCAAATTAATTTCTATATCATCATTGGAAAGAAATTTGTCTCACCCAAGCACTCAATAATATTACATTACATATTATCATCCAGTAATCTCTGCACATATTCACAAAAAAACTCATATTCATAAAAAAGCTAGTTTTTTATAAATTAAGTCAATACATATAGAACTTTGCTAACTCTGAAATGCAGAGCTGTAAATACCATAAAACCTTACCTATCTTTGGGCACTCTTGAAGGAGGAGAGTGACATCATCAATAACAATAACTCCATCAGAATCTTTCTTCTTCTGGTTGGCTTCCCAAATGACTTGGAAGTGATATTTGCCAGTTGGGATGGGTATGTCAGCAATCATCCAAGAATAGCCATGATTGGCTGAAAATAAAAATAGACATTTAGTTCCTTATTCAAATTCTATGTTGTTCCAAGAAATGACAAATTTTTAAAGTAGTTTGTGTTTTTCCTAACATATAAACCTGAGGCCTTTACATATTGAATTTATTTTCAATGTTTTTAACTAATAAACAGGGTGGTTATTGATAGTTTGCTACCAACGGTAGGGGTGGAAGCCAAGCCATCTAGTTGGTATGCATTTACTTTTTCTTTTGACCAAGGTCTGAGACAGGCGTGTCTCTTCTGCTGCCTGTTGTTCAACTTGGCATAAACCACCATGATTTACTGCATAATTTTCAGTAGTAAGATTTAAATCAAAATTATATGCTATTTATTTCTTTCAAAGAGGAAATCAGTTACAGAAAAATAATGTTCACTGCCAAAGGTAATATATGTAAATGAAAACTAATTAAAACATAAAAAAAACAATATTCTGAAAGAGAGAGTAACACATCTGACACAGAGAGTAACTGGACAAAACAAAGGGTTCAAGTTTATAAAATATCCTCTAAGATGTTAAAGTGTCTAATATATTGCAAGACTGACTTTTAATTCCTCAGAAAATTAGTTTTTAACTTCTTTTCCCTTGAAGATGGGAAAATTAAGAAACAAAAAAGTTGAAATTAGTTTTATGAATTCATGAATCAATGCCCCAGAGTGTATTCAACTCATTTTCTGTTAGATCTACCAGCAAAATTTTATTTTACTTTATAATTTAATGAACTTTGTTGAATTAAAGTTCATTAGGTCTTACTCCTCCCTACATATGCACACACACACACGCACACACACACACCAAAAAGTGGTAGAATTAAACCTTTACAAAAGTCTAAACAGCAAATGAAGTATTTTTATCTACAAAATGTCTTAATTTCTCAACCAAAAAATCAATAATAATGATAAGACAAATTCTAAGCAGCACAGGAAACTTCTCAAAAGTAAATAAAATAAAAATCCATTCACCAAAAAAAAGCATTTTTACCTACAGAAACATCTTTTACATTGATTGGATAAAAGGTCCCCATACTGAAAAATTCTCAACTGCAGAAGTGTTTCTATATCCAGAAATAAGTTTTAGGCCCCATGAAAAATGTATATTATTAAAAGGTGTCAAAGACATCCCAAGAGTCAAGATTGAGATGGTTTAGGCACCTAATGAGACCTCATGGCAATGAAAGAGCTAGGGAAATGAAGGCGAGGAAGAACTCTGAGAATTAGGAGAGACTGCATTCAAGAAGACATAAGAAGCAAAGAAATAGACAAAGGAAGACACAAACTAGAAACATCAGGAAAAAGTTAATCAAAATCAACAGCCTTGACTAGCGACTAAGCTCACGGAAGAAGATGACTGAAAATGGCTCTAAACAACTTTTGAAGCATCTCTACATCCAAAGACACATACCCTATATCCTTAGAAAAGGAATTTATAAGAATACAAATCTAAACAATATACATCCAACCCTGAAATTACTTGACCCCATTAACGAAACGAAGGACTCTTTTCATAGTCTGGCATAATTATCATTCTTAAAGAGATTAAAAATGTGTACAATCAAGTATTCTGAAGAATAAATACTGAAGTACACATGTACTTACTGTTTTCTCTCCATACTGCTTGTGGAAACAAATCTAAACCATGTTTAACATAAACAGTCAGGGAGTCCTTGGTAGTTTCACCATTATGCATATACCAAAAAGTGAGGCACTGAGGATTTTCGCGTTCCAATTGGTATTCTGGGGTTTTCAGCCTTCCCACCACACCATCAACACTATTCACCAGCGGAGCAGCCATGTAGTGGCCTATTTAAGGTAAAAGAGCGACAGATCAAATTAAAACTGACAAAAAATTCTTATGGTTATCAAGTAACACTGGCTATTACAATACTTAAGATTCTCTGCTTGTTGATGTACTCTATGTTTAAATTAAAACAAGTACAGCACAAAGAACATACTTGCAATATCATTAATACAGTATCTCTACATGAAAATTTGAAAAGTACAGAGAGATGATTGAAAATCAGATACACTTGCCAAGAATGTTTTAAATATATTACTTATCTACTCCCTAGTTATTTTATAAATATCAAAGATACATTATCAAATTATTTCAAAACATAATCGTCTTTGCAATATCATAAAATTTTCTGGTTTTGAATCGAAACTTGAACCTGGCTCTTGATATTTACTACACTTAATCTTATGTGTTAGCTGTTTAAATGCCCATAAACTATGTGCCCATATAAATGATCTACCAATTCTTTCATCATCATTCTTATCTTAAAAACATCCAGATGTTCTCCTTACAGGGTTTCATGTGAGATATTTTCTCTTCTAAGCTTTCATAAACCTACAGATAGGAAATAATCTGCACGACCAAATACTATTATTCTTATAGAAAATCCTAAATATTTATAAAAAAATTAAAGACTTGACAAGGATGGAGATTGAATTCTACCTCGTGCTAAAGAGAACTCTGACTGTGTACAAAGCCTCAATCCACAAAACTTGTATTTGTACCCAACACTATTTCACTTTGTCAATAAAAACACTGTCATTACACCTCTCATGGAAAGTACTCTGATAACTACAAATGAATTGGGCTCACCATATCCAGTGTTGCAGGTGTGATCTCTCTTTGGATGAGGGAAGCTATAGCTGTCCTTATTGGGGTACATCCAGATCCAACTTCCTTCTACAGATTCTATCTCAAAGCCACAAAATGAGTCTTCAAAGTCACACATTACTGAAAAGAAAAAGCATACTTAAAGAAGACTGTTCTCTCAGTCACTCGGCTTCTTTAAACAGATTCCTACAGACTGCTGCACATTTCAAATTGGTAGCTATACATCGGAATATTTGATTGTCCCAACAGTACATGAAGTGTGATTCAAGCAGCTCTTATTATCCTTAAATTGTTAAGTAATCTGCTGTATCTCATGATGCATGCTTTGTATTCCGTGTGTTTTTAAGATTTTACACTTAAAACATAGCAGTTCTCTGGTATTTTAGCAATATTTTACCTTAGAAATAGCGCTAAAGGAACGTATTTCACGGAGCGACACGGCTGAGCCCAGAAATTTATTTGCTAATAATCAAACAATAACTTACATTCTTCACTAGGAGTGTCAGTAGGCTGAAGTACATCGCATGATGCACCATGTATCAAGATTTCATCAATAGCAATAATGCCATTTTTGTTGGCGCCAACAACTCCTTCAATGACCAACTGAAAAAGGAGAACAAAGGTATACATTAATACCATGCCGCAGTACCCTACGGATCACTCAAAATTTGTGTTCAAAGAGAATTTCTGTAAACACCTGAGTTAAGATTTATTTTATGAAGTAGTTTAACCAGACCACTCTAATATAACCTGCTGACTTGACTTACTGAAGCAGCTGACCTAGAGTCGATGTCAGCATGAGCTGCTATCCACTCATCACCTTGTGGATGTCCTTGAGTCCACACTATTCTTTCTAGATCTCCTTCATGCCTACAACAAACAAAATCTCCGATTACTGCATCAGTATCAAGAAGTAATGAAATTACACAATATGACTTTTTTCTTCATTCTAATATATATCGACATACTGTATGTGCAATGGAAAAATTCAGAGCTGTGATGAATGCATTTTTAAGTGTCACAGTTTGGAGACAACTTGACAATTAACTGTCATTACTTGAGCTCTGATGTTATCAAATATTAGAAAAATATATTTTCAACGACAAAATTCCTACAAATTGAAGTAAATAACCACATTCTGACCTGGATATAATCGACAGTTCACCAGCATTTGCACCACTGAAGAAATAATAAAAAGTGAGGCAAAAAGCAGATGCTGGTGACGCCTCAAACGTTTGAGTTTGCAAAGCTGCAGTTCCCTCGCCAGAGAGAGTTAGGTACCAATTATCTGCAAATAGCAAGAACTATGACCATACAGCAAAAGAAAAAAAGACTTTCCCTGTAAAACTACTGTCCTACTGTTCTAGAGATACGTATGAAAGTTTCAAAGTAGTACAATGAACTTAAATATTTCATGACATACACTCCAGTTACATGTAAGCCTACAATATCAAATTGATAGTTAATATGCCTTAAAAGTGAATATTGGCAAAACACAGCTTAACTGTGCTTATATATAGTCCTCCTTACATAAAGTTTCATTTTCAAATGAATCATTCAAGGAAAAACCATGAATGAAAACTCTTAAAATATCAGTGTTTTTTTTTTTATATTATAAGTGAAATTTAAACTTCCGTCTTGGTATAAAGACTGTAGACGGGTATTCCAAAAAAGATCGGGAAAAGATAAATGTAGTCTGATGAACCACACAAAAATATAGCAGTGCCCCCCTTAATTTGAAAAACGTTCCTACTTAAGGGGGGACTAGCGACTTTGTTACAAGAAAAAAAATTGAGAATTAAACATTAAAATTGTTCATTTTAGGTATGATGTCACATAGTTACAATGTCATAACATTATAGCATTTACTATTTTTGTTGTAAAAGCCACAATATTTGATCAATATAAATTAATTTTTTGAGTAGTTCAAGTGTCTAAATGCTTCATCATAAAAATTTTTCCCTAACTATCTAAATGCTACATAGTCTGGCAATGTTATTATGCAAGCCTCAATGACATCATAAAACACTATTATTACTACAGTACCTTTAGTATATAATTTTCTTTTTATATATGGCAATATCTGAAAGGAACCATTCAATTACCTAGGTAATATCAACAGAAAACCAGTGTTTCACTAAAATAGTGCACATATTGGATTATAGATAATTTGATTGCGTGAAAATAACTTTTGAGATATTGGCCCATAAAGTTTAAAGGAATTCAATAGGGCTGAGTATGAAGCAAATCGAGGAGCAAAATGCAAAGCAATGTCCTCTCCCTTTCTCTTTCTGAGAGTAACTGAAGTCTCATTTACTGAGTAATTTCCACAGGATAAAATAAGCATTATGATTGTACAAACGGGGATGGTTTTTCGCTACACAGGCGGCTGCGCCTTTACACCCTCAGCTTTTATTTTAAATTTCGAATTTTTCACCCAACAGTAGCTAGTCCCCCCCATAAGATATACAGGTGCCTCATGCAGGCAATACTAAAGGTTGTTGTAATGCCTCTTCTGCCCCAAGTTGCTCGTATTTTTGTACCTTTGCTTTTCATGTGTCACTTCTGATCTCTTCTCACTTAACTATCCAACTTCTCTAACTGGCTTGTTCCAATTTTTGCTAACAAAGTAAGTGTTAGCCCCATGACTCAGTGGATGCGGTTCAGGCTTTTTACAAAGATACTTTGATGAAAGGAAATCTCATGAGAAAAATAATCCAATCCTTTTAATGATTAGACAAAATAAAATGAATCAAAGGATCAGAGTGAATAGATAAAAAGGATATGAATGCAAAGCAAAAAAAAAAAAAATTTAAAGAAAATTCTGCTACACATGGGTATTTATTCTATGCAAAATATAAAATAAAGGAAATACATCGCAACAAAGTTCAAAAGCCAAAAATAAACAGGCACTGATAGGCTCCATCCACAGTTTCATAAATAAAAGTGTCACACGTATCAAACAATCGACAGATAGTGAACTTATTTCTAACTATTTAAATTTGGAAGTTTCCATTAGAATATGAACATAACCAAAACAAGATTACAAAGCAATCACCATTATTCTGGAACAATGAATCTAGTATTTTATTCTCCTACTAGGAACTTAATTTTATTAGCAAGTTGTACAAAGTGAAAGCATCACACAAATGCCTTGAGATTTCTTAAATGTGTTATGCAAAACCCATCCAGCAACAGACATACCATAAATGTCCCTCACCTTGAGCTCCTAAGACCTGATCTAAAGAGTTGTTGCGTATCCATTCGCCTTCATAACCTGGAACCTGAGTCATGCCACATACATCATCCTTAAAGTTGCAACCCCAAATATCAGGGATTGATGTGGGTGTTGGTGGCTGTGGAACTGGCAGTCTTGTGCAATTATCAACTGTCTGGAAGTTGAAGTCATCCATTGCAATCTTGGAGCTATTTGAATTCCTTGTCCCCTTGATGTAAAGCTGAAAAAAGAATTTTAGTGTGAATTATCCTGATACATAATTTTAAAGATGAACTTACACTGCCTGATATACAATATAAATGAAAGATCTTGATAAGCTTAGTCTCCTTTCTCTAAATTTAGATAATTTGAACATATGCTGGTAAAAAAACTATTGGAAATCTTTTAACAAAAAAAATCTTGTAAAAAACTAAAGTAAAGTGAATTACCAAAGAGAGATAGAATTTAAACTATCATTGAAGGTCAAGTTTTAGTATCATTGCCATTATACGGAAATATAAGAAAACTTATAAATTAATACTACTATAAAGAAGAACACACCTGATAAGTAACATCTTTAGACAAAAAACTCTTGGCAGTTACTTTAATCTGTCCCAGAACCCAATTCCCTTTGGTTGATGCAGTTTCTTCCCAAAGCTCTGTTTCTCGCCCACTCTCTACCCTAGAGCTTATGGACAGGCCTCCAATGTCCCCCTGCAAAGAAAATAGTTACTTACACCAAATATAATACACTATCCATTATTAACCATGAAATTAATTGAAAGTTCCAAATTTAAGCTTTTACCAGCCTTTATCTATGAGCAGTTATCACTTCATTCTTATTCCGCACAAATACACTGTACAAACCTCCTGGTATGCAACACACTAATTACCAATTCTACTATATACAGTTTAATGACAATAATTAGCTTTATACTGTATAAACCTCATATCACAAGGATAAAGATTTTCTTGAAGGGTTGTTGGCGATAACTATAGAGCACAAAATATCAAAAACAAATAAAATACTAATGCATTATCACTATGTAAATGGCAGAATAAACCTGAAAGGCCGTACAATTCCCAAGAAAACTTTTTTAGAATAAAGTACCCACATGGTAAAAGGGCAAAAAGACTCAAAGAAAAGAGGACAACAACAAAGATGAAAATAAAGATAAATCAACAAACATACTTTACAGGCTAATATCAGCAAACAAACAGCAAGCTAGAAATAAGCCAGCAACTGAGGAAATGGCTAATAGTTTTTCAAAGAACCTTCGCAACTGCTTTTAGAAAGACAATAACAGTATCAAGAAGAAAACCACTCATCCTACATGGCAGTTTGGCATTGTGGCACCTCAGCTGAATAAAATATTGATATTTCATTCAGCATTCTAAATTCTAAAGGCACCACTACACCGTACTATGGGTAACTTCAGAATACAACTCCTGGAAGTTAGCTAGAAGAAAATCTCCCAGCAATGGTCTAAATCACAATTGCCATTATAGAGCAAAGGAAACTATACTGTACCATGAGAATAACCTGTCTGATATATAAAAGAAACCCTTGATTTACAAGAGATAATAAAAATTCCAGCGATAGTAAAAAATGTAATGGAGAAAGTAACATAAACACCATCATCTTAACAGGTATAGGAAACCTTGCAAACAATACCTAGCTTTTCGATAGCACTAAATGAAATGCTTTTTTAAGTGATATGGGAAAATAACAGTGAATTAACACTAAATACTGGTCCAATCAGAACCACTACTTAATATGCAACCTATAAAGACTGAATCTTGGAACTGGACCCAGGAATACATAAGATTAATTTTAGTTTTGTTTGAGTAACAAACAAAAAAGGATATGGAAAGTGTAATTGACACTGAAATATACATTATGTGACTAGTTTATTTTCTGCCAACTAAAATATTGTATGGGATTTCACAGGATATAAAAATCAAGTAAATAGATAAATGATGCATTTCAATATCAGCAGCAAAGAGAAGTACAGAAAACTAAAATATTCCTGTCTTATAAAACAACCAAAAAGTTGCTAACTAAAGTTTCATGCTATAGCAATATAAAGTGGAGTGTATAAATCTACTCCAGTACAGTGATATAACATGCAATACAGAGTAAAATCTCTTCTGCGGTTTCATATGAGCTAGAAAATTTTTTTTTACAGGTACTATTTCATGGGTAAAAATGAGAGACTTACGTCCATTAAAAACCAGAAAGCGAAGCAGAATTCATTGTGCTGTTCAGGAACAAGTAGCTGGCTCTCTAGACTGGCTGTACCAATCCCATCACTGTATAAAAACTTTCCTGAAACAAAAATTTAGATATAAAGTATATTCAAATTTATGTTCAACATACGAAGTACTGTAAGCACTAGGCAATATAACCTCTAACTTTCTATTTTTAACAAAATCGATATGGAAAGGTACTACTATATATTCAAAATCACTTTCAATTCCTAACCTCATTACAAGGATGTGAAAATCAACACCAGGCACAATAAATATGGTATGTAATATTGCCAAAATGGCAAAAATTAAATATATAGTTACAAAACTTAAAAAAGAAGATAAACTGACTTAAAATTACCATCTCCTTTAAAGGAATAACCATGCAAACATCCATCTTATTTATTCATGTTATCAATGACTTACTTTCTAAAATCAACAATAAAACATCTTTCTTTCCTCAACAAACCTTCACTACTTCCAGTATGATCACTGTCAGGAGCATCCATTCCGAGACCATCGTTACCTTTTCCCTGTAACCAGTTGGTGTCATCGGTGTTATTTTCAGTGTTCCACAAGTTCTGCCACCCACAAGTTCCCCATTGAAAGGTACAAGTTCCTGGAAAAATCATTTGTATACTGAAAATACAATACAGCATAATAATAAAATGTATAGATTATGCTACTTTACTTCATTACAACCAATTTTCATTTCTGTGGGAGTTAAGATGATTTAGTCCAGTCTCATCAAAACATCTTAAAATTTCAGTGCTAAGCTTAGCATTTCCATCTGCGCTAAAATCAAATTATATGCCTTAAGAGTCTTTCTAAACCTGACTATTCAAGATACACCCACAATATTTTCCTTCTGTATAGAAGTTGTCATTGCCATGTAATGAATAAAACATGGAACTCTCTCAAAAAGTTTAGTTTTTGATACATAATCACAAAAATTTAATGCAATACCCTATTTAGTACAGATTTAATCAACCATGAGCAACTACAAAAAATTTTCTATAAAATTTGCTCTTGCTTGCAAGATATCAGATCTTTCACTGCTATGTGATTCTTAAAACTTTTGTTTTAAGGATCACAAAGACAAGCTTAAAAAAGTTAACATTAATTATTTCAGTTCACTGTACCTATCTTAGGACACATTCCCTTGACTAGCTTGATATCATCTAAAGCCATGAAGCCTTTCTTGTCATATTGCTGCTGCTTTGCTTCCCATACAACTTCAAAGTGGGTCTTGCCTGTTGGTATGGGGATATTGGCCCACATCCAAGTGTAGCCATGATTACCTAAAAGGAAATGGAAGATTTTAATGTCATCTGTCACAATAAGATACAACAGCTTTAGTGATCTGGTTGGATTATGAGTTTAAAAGGTGTAAAAGGTGTTTGCATTTCAAACACTTGATATATGTATGGAAAACCCTTATCACCTTACAAATACAGCCTCCTTTTGTGATATGCAAAAACAATCGTAAATTTAATAATAATAATAATAATAATAATAATAATAATAATAATAATAATAATAATAATAATAATAATAATAATAATAATAATAATAATAATAATAATAATAATAAAAGCATTTACAGTATTCCAATAATAGCACATAATATTCTACAATGATAACATAGTATACGGTAATTACAGAACTAATACGAGCATAATGATCATAACTTTGTTATTTCAATTTGACACACTTCATATTTGCAAATGTCAACCAAGAATCTTCAAGAGCACTTTCAATTCTATGGTACATATCTGCAAGGCCAAAAAACAGCAGTAATTTTTTCTTTTACAATCACATACACAATACCAGATAATTAACTTAAAACACAAATTCTCAGTAAATAAAGGTGGACAAATGTTACAACTGATAAGAAACCTAAAACTATTTCATCTGCCTCACAACAAGCATCAAAGGTTTTATTTACCATTTTCTTTCCAAGCTGCTGAAGGGAAAATCTCTAAACCATGTCGCACATAAACTGTCAAAGTGTCCTTTGTAGTCTGGCCGTTATGCATATACCAAAATGAAAGACACTGAGGCTCCTCTCTTTCCATTGAGAACTCAGGTGTGACCACTTTACCTACGACTCCATCTTTCCCATCAGATAATGGAACAATCAAATAATGACCTGTTGGAAATACAGTACATTTAATTTAGATTACACATTTTACAGAAACAATATGCTCCAATGCATCTTGATTACAGTTTGTGTAATGGAAAACAGTGCCATCATACTGTCATTTCAGTGCAAAGAAATCAGAAAAAAATCAATGTTACAAATGTTATAACAATAATTGCCACTTCATTGCAAATGTATCTACAGTGTAGAAGATGGAGAAACTTTAATAAAAATGGAGATAAAGGTCTTTCCTATACTGCCTATATTTCTAAGACCACCACATCTCCCTTACCATAACCAGTGTTGTAAGTGTGATCTTTGCTAGGATGGGGGAAAGTCATGTTGTCAATCTTTGGAGACATCCAAAGCCAATTCCCTTGCCCAGCCTCGAACTTGAAACCACATAGAGAGTCCTCAAAATCACACATTGCTGATAAAAAAAAACATATACTTAAAAGATGGAAAAAATCAATGAAGAATATTAATATTCTAAGTACTAGTTTGTAACTGCTGTTTAATAATATTCCAGTGACAAAGTAAGATAGTAATGTCAGCGCAATCATATCTCAGGGAACACCAGAATGAGACCTTTAAGTCAAATCTAGAAAACATTGGATACCATTATATTTTAGTTATTAATACCATTAATTAGATCCAATGCGAAATTGTACTGTAGCTTATAGGGACGTGTAGTATCTGCTGAAACAGTTTCCATTGCATTTACTTTCAAAATACTATACCGCAATATAACTTACTCTCTTCTCCTGGAGTGTCAGTAGGTTTAAGAGCATCACAAGGTTCATAATGGAACTGAATTTCATCCACTGCCATTGTTCCATCTGTGTGTGGACCAGTTTCACCTTCGATGATTACCTAATCAAAGAAACCAATGTTTTATCCATAATTCTGAGGCAAGAATAAAATGCAAAATGCACATCCTTTCTATAAGTATTTTCAATTTTACAGCCAAACAAAAAATATATATAAATAAATAAATAAATAAATATATATATATATATATATATATATATATATATATATATACTAATAAAAGGAGCCCATAAAAACACCAAAATATAGAGAAAAAGTACTATATTTCAGAGACTGCTGTCTCCCTCTTCAGGTAGATGAATGAGAAAAGTTTACAGAAAAGGGGGTATTTTAACCAAATATATATGGATATAAATATTAATATATATATAGGATCTATATATTATATATATATATATATATATATATATCTATATATATCTATAATAATATATTATATATCTATATATATATATATATATAGATATATATATATATAATTATATATAAAAAAAAAAAAAAAAATATAATATATATTAATATATCTATATATATCATAGTATAATTAAGATATATCATATATATAGATATATATAAGATAGTATATATATATATATATATATATATATATATATATATCTAAGATATACTTATATAATATATATGATATAATATATAGATATATATATCTATGATATATACATAGATATTATACATATATATATCTAATAGATAATATATAGATATATATATATATATATATATATATATATATATATGTATATATGATATATATAGATATATAGATAGATAGATAGTATATATATATATATATATATATATATATATATATATATATATATACATACTGTACATATGGGTGCAGTATAAATAAAGGAAAATGCACGAAGGAGTGGTTGCTAGGCTTTTCGACACCCGGTCCTAGTCTACTAGTGTGTCTAAAGGCCTGGCAACCACTCCGTTGTTTCACTTTTCCTTGGTGGCATTTGCCCTTATCTGTACATTCATCACGTTCCATATCGTCGTGATTCAGTTATACACATATACAGTATATACAATCATCATCATCCCTGCCAATGATATGTGACACAGAGGGGTCTTTATGCAATTCCACCAATCGCACCTTGCCTGTGCTTTATCTTCCATAAACATTCACTCGTCTCCAGCCACCCCTCTCATAGTTCTCATGATACATACAACAAGCAAATATAGTATAACTTTGCAATTTAGTCATAAGTATTACGCTAGAGCCTGCTCAATGGAATCTGAATGAGCAAAAGTAGAAGAAAACAATTATTTCAACATACAGTACAAAAATTCTATGAGACTGCGTGAATCACATATGAAAAATACTTACGGAGACAGTGTCTTCAAAGTCTATGTCAGTGTGTGCTGCTATCCACTCATCGCCCTGAGGGTTCCCTTGTGTCCAGAGTGCCGTACCTTTCTCTGCAGACCCAACCCTGTTAGAAAATAATGATCTCATTAACATGTTTACATAATAAAACAATACAATATGACAGGCAAATGAAATGCTAGGTCTACAAATGTCTAGTAACCCAAAGAAGTCAAATGAATTTACGTACATCACTATAATCGGTTTTTTTCCATCTGTCCATCCGCCTGTGGTGTTTGCGTATGGTAACACTGCGTCCCGGGCTTTAGATAGTTACATTCAGCTTACATTCAACAATAATAACAATATCCTATTTCGAATATTAACGGTGTAATTCGCATACAGTAAATTATTAAAACACTTTTCAGTTGCAAATGTACACCCAGATATCCTTTTAATTACCTAAACCTTACACATAGCGTAACTATTTAAAGCCCGGGACGCAGTGTTACCATAAAAAAACACCACAGGCAGATGGACAGATGGAAAAAAACAGAGTATAGTTTTAGCATAAACAATATAATTCTACCAAACAAATAATTTGTTAGGCAAAAATTACAGATGCCCCACCTAATTTAGCAGAATAAAGGGACTGATAATTTCACGTTTTACCTTTTCAAAGTAACAAAAGTCCGTTTTACTTACTTGACAGAACGGAAAGGCTTCCCGGGTTGGGCCCATTCAGGTAGTAATAAAAAGTAAGGCACCTCGTCGGAGCGGCCTCTGATGCAGCTAGAGGAGGAGACTCAAGCCCAGCTATGCCTTGCCCAGTCATGATGATGTAATAATGATCTGTTTTAAAAACAAATGAACATCAGAGGTCAGAAACTGAACTGAATGGCCGAGCACTGTGCTGAAATGGACATTGAGAGTAGAATGTTTGAAAGGTGTAACAGGAGGAAATCTCACAGTTGCACTATGAATCAATGGTTAGAAGAGGGTGGATAGTAAGATGGAAGAAAGAGAATACGAATGGAGGTAAAGTAAAAGGAATGAAAGGGGGTTGCAGCTATAGGGGCCAAAGGCACGCTGCAAAGAACCTGAAGTAATGCCTACATCATACGCATGAGGTGCACTGATGACACTAACCCCCCTTAGTGGTCAGAGAGAACCAGAAGGTTTAGGAACATCTTAAGCTCCGTCCACGCGGTCGAACTTTGCCCGACAGACTTTGTCCGAAGTGACGTCAGAAGCGGAGGTTCTGACTTTTCTCGATTCTGACGTCACATCGAACAAAGTCTGTCGGGCAAAGTTCGACCGTGTGGACGGGGCTTTAGAGTAACATTTGTTACACCGCAGCTACCTGATTTCAGCTAGATTTCCAATAAAATGTAATTTTTCCTATCAGTGTGGGCTTAGTAGGTCATGAAAAGATTGACATTCAACTCTGAAATTCAAAGTAATGTTATCTTGCCCACTTCCCAAATTCAATCTTTATTCAGATTCATTTCTGAAACTCGGTCAGATTTTATGCTTATTTCATTCCCGAGTCTCGGTTAATTAAGAACATTTCCTTTACTGCACTAAAGAAACAATTAATATTACTTGTATCCATTCACTTCTGAAAATTACACTCCGTTGTATCCGTTTCTGCTTTCCCAACTAATTTGATCTGTATCACATACTTCCGCAGTATTCAGTCATATTCTGTGTACATCATCGTATTACCCGGGTACCATCTTATCCAATAGGTTTTCATTTTAGGTTTTAGAATGCTTTCCCTACATTCAATCACTTCTACTCGTTTCTTCCTGAGTCTGAAATCGTTTCCATCCCCACTTACTCTAATCATATTTCTTTCTGAACCTTAAATCCTGATTATTCCCATTCACCTCGAAACAAGATAGCTCATTCGCCCTAGTTTTGTCTTATAATTTTCATCACTGTCATTTACTTAAATCTTTATCATTCTCATTCACCTGTAAACATGGTAACTCATGTACCCTAGTTTAGTAACATTAAAAATCACTTGTGATTTTTACCATTGTCATTCAATTCTGAACTTTATATACTTTCTATTCTATCCATTCAGGAACTTCAATTCTACTCGCGTCTACAACCTGAGCCCAACCGTTTTCACTCCTATTTTGCACTCGTCATAACCATGACAATTTCCTCACCATTCACTTCCGGCACTTGGGGCAAGGCGTTTTCCCGTTTCCAGGTGGCATCAGGGCCATAGAGTCTCGTCATGTTGCAGAGGTCGTCCTTGAAACTGCAACCCCAGGTCTCCAGAAGCTCGCTCCATTCTTCATCCTTGTGGTCCAGTGCTTGGCTGGAAGTGACTGGAAGGAAGGAAGAAATCTTATAGTAACTTATTCTGTTTTTCCTCTGAAGTAACTCAGGAATTAATACACCACTATAATTAGGGAAATATATCACTGTTGAAAAGAGTAAATAGTAATTGCTTATGAGTTTGTTTGTTTGTTTGTATAGTTTTTTTGCATGGAACCAGTGGTTATTCAGCAACGGGACCAACAGCTTTACGTGACTTTACGTCGAGAGTGAACTTCTGTCACCAGAAATACACACATCTCTCACACCTCAGCGTGAATGCCCGAGAATCAAACTCGCGGAGTGGCACATGTATTATTAAATGTTTGAAATAAATCGAGATGGATGATAATACGCATATCAGACTAAATATACGAGTACATAAGTATCATAATTAAGGCAAAATTAAAAAAAAAAATTAACAGACATTACGATAAATTACAGTCGTCTTGGTTACACTGATATTCAGTCTTTGGACCTACCCATTCATTTATGGTATCATGATCTACAAACCAATCGTTTTCATCTTTATCATGATGACTACTCTTCTCAATATTGCATTAAAAGTCATTTGATTCGGTCAAAAATCCCACATGACTTGAATTAGGGTAAATTACTTCACGTGCTATTTCCGTTTCCATGTCACGTTTTTATGAACTGGGCAATCTGTCGACATATATAAACACACACACACATAATAAAAAAAGCAGCTGTTTCTGGCTGGGAGAGGCTGACATCCAAATCTTAACCTTTTCACTCGTATAATTATTTCTTTTCTTTATACTTTTAGTTCTCATTATAGTGGAATTATTTGCAATCACTTTAAAGTGTTCTGTATATTTCTCTCGTAATTCAAGACATAATACTGACAACCACTATGGCTCTCATCTTTCAATCAATATATTAAAGATGGTAGTAGGGTAATATCATGGAAAGGAATAGAATATAGGATTTAGGCCAAAATCCAAAGTCTGGGATCTATGAGGTCGTTCAGCGCCGAAACGGGAATTGACAGTAAAAAGTTTGAAAGGCGTAACAGGAAGAAAACCTCACAGTTGCACTATGAATAAATTGTTAAGAGAGTGTGGAAAGCAACAAGAAAGAGACAGAATGTGAATGGAGGTACAGTAAAATGAATGAAAAGGGTTGCAGTTAGGGACCGAAGGAATGCTGCAAAGAACCTTAAGTAGTGCCTATAGTGCACCGCGTGTGGCGGACTAACGGCAATACCGCGTATTACCGCCCACGGGGAGCGGTCTCAGTATCAACATTCACTTTGATTTCTTGAACAAGTTGGAAAGGAAAGTCCTTAGAGTTTCTCTTACAATTGTTTTTTTTTTTTTTTTTTTGTTTTTTTTTTTTTTTTTTTTTTTAATTCCTTATCCGATTCATGATATGCTCTATGATAATACCCCGAGGTGAATCTTCGGTTATTCATGCACACATTAGACATTCCAATTTGGCTGAGAAAACATTATCAGCCTCATATGACATTAGGCGTTAACTTTTCCTAATATGGTTACATGTGGGTGTTCTAGGATGCTACTCGTGACAATTCGTTTTAGAAACGATGGAGGCGTGTGCGGTATGTTAATGAGAGAGAGAGAGAGAGAGAGAGAGAGAGAGCAGCGAGAGAGAGAGAGAGAGAGAGAGAGAGAGAGAGAGAGAGAGAGCCTGCTTTTCACTACCACTTTTTTTGTATTTGTGCAATTCCTAGAATATATAGTAAATCTTAGTTTACCCAGACCACTGAGCTGATTAACAGCTTCCCTAGGGCTGGCCCGAAGAATTAGATATTTTTACTTTGGCTAGGAACCAATTGGTCACCTAGCAATGGGACCTACAGTTTATTGTGGGATCCGAACCACACTATATCGAGAAATGAATTTCTATCACCAGAAATAAATTCCTCTGAATCCGCGTTGGCAGAGCAGGGAATCGAACTTCGGAAAACCGGATTGGTAGCCGAGCGTGGAACTCCTAGAATAGATCTTATATATATATATATATATATACCTATATATATGTAATATATATATAATCTCTCTATTATATATATACCATATATATATATATGTATCTTATATATATATATATCTAGATATATATATATAAATATATTATATATATATCATATAAATTAATATATATATATATATATATAATATATATATATATATATATTATATATATATATATATATATATATATAATATATATATATATTCGAGCCCAATTCCCCACTTCGCGTCTTCCTTGTGCTTTCACTTAAACAAATCTTCATCCATTCTCATCCTTGCGTCATTCTACCACAGTCACGTACTATTCGTCCAATTTTGGTGCAAAGGACACGTCCAAGACATCAAATTTATAATACTCTTCCAGAAAATCTACTCTCAAATCGGTAAAATCTATCATGAGTTTCGCTACCATATCATAATTCAGGACCGTATATTTTGTTTTTGTTTTATTTGTATGGTGTTTTTACGTTGCATGGAACCAGTGGTTATTCAGCAACGGGACCAACGGCTTTACGTGACTTCCGAACCACGTCGAGAGTGAACTTCTATCACCAGAAATACACATCTCTCACTCCTCAATGGAATGGCCGAGAATCGAACTCGCGACCACCGAGGTAGGACGCCAACACCATACTAACTACGCCACTGAGGCGCCATACTGATCATAATGGACTACAGTTTAACCTTTTCACTTTTCCTATGCGATTTCAGTTTGGTTAATTTTCAAATCTCATCCAAGCGTTCCATTGTTTAGTCTGATTATCATTTGTTTGTAAAACATTACGCGGAAATTTGTTTCCCTCGATGGAGTCTCATTCTTAACAAACTAAACCTATAGGTTTGGAGACACTGCACTGCTTACACGGGTGTTGGACTGCTCTTCTTTATAAGAAGGGTTCCCAAAATTTGTTTCGTCAGCGCGAAGCCTCTTTGTGAATCCCAAAATTTTTTTTTTAGCCAAGATAACTTCCTTCCAATAATTCCATGAAAAACTAGTAGATGGGGATCTAGTTATTTTGAAAAAATATTTTACCAAAAATCAAAATAGCCTCCTTGGCGGGGATTATAAACTGGTAGATTAAATGAACAGAGAAGTAAGAAAAAGAAGGAAAACTATAACAATCAGAGGCAATGGTAAATACCAATGTGAAAGGAAACATAAGTTGTACGGCCATACAAACGAGTTGTTAGATGATAAGCCAGAAATCGAAGAGTTGAGTTGAATATAGAATTTAGGCCAAAGGCTAAGCACTGGGACCTGTGAGGTCATTCAGCGCTGAAATGGAAATTGACAGTAAAAGGTTTGAAAGGCGTAACAGGAAGAAAACCTCAATGCAGTTGTACTGTGAATCAGGTGTTAGAAGGCGTTTGTTTGTATGGTGTTTTTACGTTGCATGGAACCGGTGATTATTCAGCAACGGGACCAACGGACTTCCGAACCACTTCGAGAGTGAACTTCTATCACCAGAAATACACATCTCTAACCCCTCAATGGAATGCCCGAGAATTGAACTGGCGGCCATCGAGGTGGTACGCCAATACCATATCGACCACGCCTCTGAGGCGCTTGTTAGGATAGGGGGGAAAGTAAGACGAAGAAAGAGAATATGAAAGGAGGTACAGCAGAAGGAAAGAAAGTGGTTGCAAAGAACCTTGGGTAATCCTTAGATGAGGTCCACTGACGGCACTGTTCCCTTACGGGAGGAAATCGAAAAGTACTATTATCATTACTTCATGGAGCATTACAGCTCATGGACTACACGTAACTCATGTAATCCAATACCCTTCTCCCGCACTTCGGCCAAACATCTCAAGAAAATTCTCATCAGTGACAGACATGCAAATACATCACGACTAATAGACATCGAATGTACATAAGAGCCTGATAGATTCTTCCCTATCTTTTTCTAATTAACTTGACAAGAAAGCAAAAGAAAAATAGCTCAGAAATCCCTTCCTTCTTCTAACCGATTCACTTCCACTGCATATTAAATACACCTGGTCACGTTTTTTTCTATTCTATTCACCTGTCTTCGAACGAGCAAAATCATTGAAGACCATTTTAATTAATTCCATTTTTTTCTGTTGGGTTTTATTTATTTTTTCTTTTTTATCAGACAATACCCGACCTCTTGATTTAAATATATCGGGTAAAGTTCAACGCTTACTAAGGTAAACAGTTCACGATATTATTCAACGTTCCCTCCTACTCCTCCTCCTCCTCTCTTTCTCTCTTCGTGGACCCGAGTTAATCTTCCTTATCTAAATTCATGCAAACACTCAAAATCAACTCTTGTTTACTCGTCCACTCACCTTTACACTCAATCAATTACTCATTGGTGTCGTCAACTCCCCTCTCCTCCTCATGTCTGCCAATTCCCTCCCTCATGTCAAGTTAATATCTCGTATTCACCGGGCATCTCCTCTCTCTCTCTCTCTCTCTCTCTCTCTCTCTCTCTCTCTCTCTTTTATAGGCATCAGAAGCCTAATAAGAAAAATAAGAGCTAAAGTTCTGGTAATACGATACCAGTCAAATATGAAAATAAAACAATGTCTTGGAGCCCTGTAACAGGGCCATAAAAAGCTTTGGATCCCTCAGTTAATGACTTAATTAAATGAGAGAATTTGTGGTAAGAATCGGTAGAATAAGAATCTCCAGGGTGAGACAACATACGAATAAATGGAGAGTAAGAGACGTACTATACGTCACGACATAGCAACCACTGAATATATATATATATATTATACATATATATATAATATATAATATAATCTATATATATTATTATATATAATATATATATATAGTATATATATATATATAGATATATATATATATATTAAATATATATAATAGATATATATATATATATTCGTGTGTGTAAATATGGAATCATGTCATCAAACCCCTTTTTGATGCGGGACATAAGTCTGAATGGTCATAAATAACAAATTTAATAAATAAAATAAGCCTTCAGGAGCGGTAAAACTCTGTCTAGAACCTCCCCAAAAGTTACACTTCTATCTCTCCTTGTCTTCGGTAAAATGTTAGTCCAAATCCAGGCTTAACTTCTTCACAATCCAGAAAATATGCACGCGAATAAACATACAAACCCAATGGATAAAACAAAGTATTCGTGATGGAAGTAATATTTAACACCATATGGTCATGGATAAGAATCGCACTATTAAAAAAAACGAATAAAAAAAGTTAAGGAATCCTTTAAATTGATATCAATACTTATCCCTTTACCGCCCACGAAAACCTGTAAGGTCTTAAAACTGTTTGACTTCTTAAGAAGAAGAAGAAGAAGAAGAAGAAGAAGAGGAAGAAGAAGAAGGAGAAGAAAGGCAGCTACCCCAACCTGCCAAAATAACTTACCTAGAAAAGCCACCAAGAGGCTTCGGAGCAACAAAAACAAAGTTCCTCTCCCCGCCGCCATGACGACGAAGGTTTCGAGAAACGAAACCCGAAATTAAAGTCTTCCACAACAGAACTCGAATCTCGGTAACAAATATATCTGTTCCCTACTTTACAAAAATAACGAGTAACGTCACTGTCACCAGCAGGACTAGAAATGACATCGATCAGAACGCCCTTCTGTACGAGAGCTATTGTTTGTGTTTTAATTGCTTGAGATATCAATTAACAGCTAAACCACAACAATAGACAAATGACTGATAGATAACGCATCCGGGCCAGGGAGGAGAGATAAGGAAAACACTACAAAAAAAGAATAAAATCTCAAATTGCTCAGTCACTATCTGGAGATTAAATAACAAGAGTTACTGATTGCAGAAACCACGGATAGAATGTTGCAACCATGAATTGCACAATTAATACTCTTGAATAATACGGGACAATCTATGCAAGAATACATGTGTATACGTATCATATAAAGTCCACGAGAGTATGTTTAAATTATACGTGTAAAGGCGCATGCCGTGCATTAAAGAGCAGAGTATATACGTAGATAACGCTAAAGCTATTAACGAAAAAAGCAACCCTGTCTTCATTACCGCAAAACATACAAAAGAAAAATCAAATTTAACAGAATTAACTCATGTTCAAATACCCGAGGGGTTTGAAAATTTTATCAATCCATCATTTTGATGTAAGCCAGTCTATATATTATATATATATATATATATATATATATATATATATATATATATATTAGATATATAGAGAATAATATATATATATATATATAGATATATATATATAGATATGTATACATATAGATATATATAGATATATCTATATATATATATAATATATATATATATCATATATATATATAGATATATCTATATATATCTATATATATATATATAATAAAAATATATAGATATAACTATATATATATATATATATATATATATTATATATATATATTTATATGTATATATATATATATATTATATATATATATATATATATATATATATCTTCTTCTTCCCAGCTTTAACTAATTTTTATATGGGGTCGCGTTGTGAATGAGTCGTCTCCATCGATTTCTGTCCTGTGCATCGTTCTCGATAATACTTTTCCATAGCATATCTTCCCCTACACAATCACGCCAACTCTTTCTTGGTCTTCCCTTCTTCCTTCTACCCCGCACTTCCATTTCCATTGTATGTCTTCCACCATGATGTTCCTCTCTTTGTAACAGGTGTCCATACCAACGAAGCCTTCCCTCCTGTATTTACTTTGATATTCAAACTACCTTTGTCGATCCTCTTATGTACTAATTTCAATTATATAATATAGTATATAGATATATAGGTATATATATATATATATATATATATATATATATATATATATATATACATATATATAAAGGAGAGAGAGAGAGAGAGAGAGAGGAGAGAGAGAGCGAGAGAGAGAGAGAGAGAGAGAGAGAGAACATCACAAGTTCACAACTGAAAATCTCCAATGAGTTACACCTTTTATTACATGTAGCCTACTCTTCCACCTCCAACTTTTCAATGAAAACACCGATAGCGAGGCAACTGGGTGCAATTACACAATTGAGGTCTGAAGGAGAAGTTGCAAAAATACCTTGGGGAAATCTAAGACAACAGAAGAGCAAAGTGGAAATTCACACTGAAAAGAACGAAATCGCTCTCAGTCACAGCACAATATAGGACGTGGCTATCTGACAAGTGTCACAGTCCCACAAGAAAGGAAGTAATGTGTTCTTCGGTGTAATTTACGAGTCCAAAGACAGTACTATTAAATAAAGAAACAAAAACCAACTTAGACTTCCCCTATCAGGAGAACGGCCACAGAGCCACGGATTCAATTATGTTCCATAGGAAACGGGATATTAAACCAGTTAAATATGACAGTAAGTAAAAATGGGAGAATAAATTTCTAAATTGTTGCCAATTTCTTTTATTTCGCTTCAGTAAATCTAGGATTAAAAACTGTATGAATACTGTGTCTAGATTCAATTAATATCTTAGCTATATGTGGGTTATGTGTTGTTGGTATATGGGTCATTTATGTATAAATGTAATTTCCTACCAAGATTGAATGAAAGAATGCAGGTTAATGAGTTTTAACTGTTACGTTGGTTTTTCATATGGCAATCGTGATTCATGTTGACAATAAGCAAGGTTGTAAATGGACGTAGTCAGAGTCAGTGTTTGTAGTTCATAGCTCAGAACATGGGCAAGGTATTTAGTACAATAATGGCCCATTCATATCTTGGTGACCTATATTATATTATTCTTTCGCCTTCTTTCATTTTTGTCTCATAGTTAGAAATTAGTTCATAATTTCAGACGTCGCATACTGTATTTTTCACTTGTGGTACTATTGCAGTACTTTTATTGCTTTCTTTAGGGAGTAAATCATCTTTTAATTTCTTCAGGTGCCTTTTATGCTAGAGGTGAAGCCTTCACCGAATGCAACAACCCTTGGTAAAGTGGAAGATTTATTTTTCTGAAGTAGTTTTGAAGTAGGTAAATCCTACTTTGGGAAATCAAAATGAAATGGGACTTCTTATTACAGATGTGTGAATATTCATATAGAACATGCCTCTGGTACAGGTGGCCATGTTATTCTTGTGTTCTTTGCGGAGATATTTATGGTAACAGAAAGGTGTTAAATAGGGATATGGGTCTAGTTTAGGGTGTAATAAGTTAGGATGTATAGCTCAGAACTGCTTTTGTCACAAATTATGTTGGATCACAGGGCAGTTCAGTGTGGGTGTAGTTATGCTTAAAAATTGCTATGCTTTACATCGAGTTTTAACCAACTCTTGTTATTCAGTAGAAAATGTAAGTATGTAGCCATTATTGTTCATGTTGGGTCTTTCTGCAGTTAGTTTTGTGTTTTCAGATTTGGGCATGCTTGTGGATATTGATCCTGAAGTTGACTTGATCACTGTATTTTTTTTTTTCTTTTTAGGATAGAATGTACGTTTGTTCCTATGAGGATACAAACCCTCATCTTCAAATGGATAGCCTTTTACAAATTGGGGTCATTGAAACTTGGAAACAAGCTTTTCATATTTTGGTAGTCTAGCTGGGTTGTGGGTAATTATTCATTCACATTTTTGCACATCTGTGGATTTCCTTCACTAAGTTTTGTGAAGACTGACTTCTTACATTATCCACCATGGTTGTTATTAAAGCATTCGTGTGTAGTGTTTCTGTACTAGGGTGGTTGTCAATTGCAGCTTATCTTTTGCCATTGCTTATTGGTTTGTGTAGAATGGTGATGTCTGATCATTCTTTTTTTTTCCTTCATAATGATCAGCATAGATGCCTTGGATGTGATAGGGTGAGAGTTTTGTGTCTACATATTTGCCATGGACCCTCATTCTTTGTGTCCCTTGTGCAGTGACCATGGTTTGCTCAGTGCTAGATTGACCTTTGCACAGCTTGACTTATGGGAGTAGTGGGGTCAACCAGGTAGTGAAATTGCGATCACCATCACCGTCGATTCTTAATTTTGTTGAGGTCTTAGCCTGGATGGCCATCCAAATTGCCAGATTAGAAACAGTCAGGTTTCATAGAGCCCATACGAGCCTAGTTTATGAGTGCAACGGTCCTCGGTAAGTATCCAGGGTGACTTGAACATATATTTAATATTTAGTAACTAAAAATTTCTTGTTTGCGTGTTGAAACAGAAGCGGTTGTTGATTCGTACTTTTTTTTTTACTTAATTACGGCTATACCTGAAGTTGGTAGTATTTAAAAGTCTGCTGGTAATGATAGAGTCATTGTTTTGTAGGAAAATATTTTTTATTTATTTAGGGAAATATTTACGTATATGCCAGTTCTGGCTTTTCTTTTAAGAATTACAGGATCGCTGCCCATGAAAAGATAAATCATTCGCTGAAATCTCTCTGTCTCTTTTTAAGAAAAACAAACCATGTTTATTCTTTAATAAAGTAAATTGTGCCCGCTCACCTTTCACATAGTAATATATTTGCAGTCGTTAATGTACACATAAATGTTAATCATATATTCATTTCATAGTGACATATTTTATTTGCAGTTGTTACTTTACAAATAGCTCTTAATTATATATCCTGTTCTGCCTACGTTGACCTAAGGCGATGTGGCCACAATGTAACCTATCTATACTCTGTTTTTTTTTTCATCTGTCCATCCGCCTGTGGTGTTTTTGTATGGTAACACTGCGTCCCGGGCTTTAGATAGTTACATTCAGCTTACATTCAACGATTATAATAATATCCTATTTCGAATATTAACGGTGTAATTCGCATACAGTAAATTATTAAAACACTTTTTCAATTGCAAATGTACACCCACCCGATATCCTTTTTATTTACCTAAAACTTACACATAGCGTAACAATCTAAAGCCCGGGACGCAGTGTTACCATACAAAAACACCACAGGCGGATGGACAGATGAAAAAAAACAGAGTATAGACGGAGAGGCCGGTCTCTCGCTCCTATTATACCGAAGAAGACGCAACCGAAACCTAGACTCATTCCAACTGACAGCAGTGTTGCCGGGGAAGAAGTGACACTGTTTCGCTCCCTGGGAACATTTTTTCTCTCGCGTGTTTCCCTCAGACTCGCAACGGCGAATGTTTATTGTGTCAACAGTCGCCTTGCTTCTCTCTCTCTCCTCTCTCTCTCTCTCTCTCTCTCTCGCTTCTTTTTTTTTTCTCTCGTTTGACTTTTGAGTCCTGTAGGGCTTTACCCGTCTGTCCGCCTGTCACTTGTTTCTGTCTTCTGTTCCGCTTCTTGCCCACTGCCGTCTCTGTCCGACCCGCCATTCTTGTTTAGAGTTTCTCCGCTTCCCAAATCCTGTCTATCACTCTCGAATGCCGAGCATCGAAGTGTTCGCGAGATGTGTTTTATTTAATATAATATAAAAATAATAATGTTCATAGGCACATACAATTGTTTTGAATATAAACTAAGGAGTTAATTTAGTGCATATATGAATGCACATTCAAGGAAAAGAGTACAATATGATTTGTAATAATGATAATGTTCAAAGGTAAATAAATACAGTTGTTTTAAATATACACCAAGGAATTAATTTGTGAATATATAAATGCACATACAAGGAAAACAGAACAATATGATTTGTAATAATGATAATATTGTTCAAAGGTATATGCAATTGTTTTAAATATACACCATGGAATTAATTTTGTGAATACATAAATGCACATACAAGGAAAATAATACATTATGATTTTTAAAGGAAAAATAACCTTGTCACTGTTTGTCTTATGAGAGTAATATATACTATGTTCATGACCAAACATTATCAGCTACTGGGTTGAAATTGATGAAATTGAAAACTAAAAACTAAAGATTGGGAGTCTTTGAAATTTTTGATTAATTGCCTTCTATTCTTCGTTCTCATCTCTATCTCCTTCTTCTCTCTCTCTCCTCTCTCATGCTCTTCTCTCTCTCTCCTCTCTTGAAGTAATAATTTAAGAAAAATACCCTGCATAAGTAGCACGAGTCTTCAAATGGAGAAACAAATCCTCAGTTATGTAAAAGTATACATGTATTTAAATTGAAAACTTTAAGTTTTAAATTTGAATATGCGTACATTTACATAACTGTGGTTTTTTTTTTCCAATGTACATAATATTTCACCCAAGGAACAAGTATTTATAAAATGAATTATTATAATCGCAGTAATTCCGAATTCAACGAAACTATATTGGGATCCTACAAGGTGAGTCGTCTGAGCCTGTTTTTTTTTTTTTTTTAAGAACTTCCTCCGGCCCTTGTCTTCGATGTCTCGTCGAGTTGTTTCGTATAGACTTCGAGTGCTCGTAGGAGGCCCTTCAGCAGACATTGCTAGTGGGGTGGTGATTATCAGTGTACGGAGGGACCTCGAGAGAATGTCAAGTGACGGACTCCAACTTTGTATGGAGCAGGGGGCGATTTTATTCTCTCTCTCTCTCTCTCTCTCTCTCTCTCTCTCTCTCTCTCTCGTGGTTGTCGGATTAGAAAAAATACTTAGAGGTCGTGTACATGTTGTGAATGGATAGAAAGGATCGTCGTCGTTTTCTCTTGGATCACCGATGATGCTCTCTCTCTCTCTCTCTCTCTCTCTCTCACAGAGAAAATTTATATATTGAGTGGATCTATGTTCTAAAAAGTCCCCACCGCCCCCACCATCCAGCAAGAGGAATAGTGAAACTGCTAGCTCTCTCTCTCTCTCTCTCTCTCTCTCTCTCTCTCTCTCTCTATCTTCTTCCCAGCTGGATCTATAATATAGTATGTATATATATATATATATATATATATATATATATATATATATATATATATATATATATATAGAGAGAGAGAGAGAGAGAGAGAGAGAGAGAGAGAGAGAGAGAGAGAGAATCCTGTTGGCAGATGTGTATGAA
>NC_087218.1:55794065-55806565 GCF_015104395.2 Macrobrachium nipponense | reverse complement strand
CCCCACTCAAGCACTATAGAAAAACGACTACCGGATGACCTGACGTTTACGTAGCCGAGTGGAGGGCCACAGTTGTTCACATTGGACCAGGTTTAATAAGCTGTCTTTAGAGTACAGACATCTTAATTTTAATTTAACAATTGCTTATAGACTCAGTTGTAAGCTATTCGACTTGTAAAACTCAGTTAAGTGAATAATGGCAGAGAGCAGAGAGGGAGCAGGCTAGCGCGAATGAAGTAATAGGACGGTAGTCGACGGTGAATAATAAAGCAAGGAAATAGCACTCGCAAAGCGAATTTTAGATTTACTGCAATTTCGTTCACAAATTGTATCAAAAGACACACACACACATAGATATATATAAATATATATATATATATATATATATATATATATAAATATATATTATATATATATATATATATATATATATATACCTATACATATATATATATATATATATATATATATATATATATATATATATATATATGTATAGATATATGTATATATATATATATATATATATATATTATATATATATATTATATATATATATATATATATAAGCGAATACCACGGGAAATGAAAGTCAGGAATCCAAGCGCTTTCGTCTTTATTCAGACATCGTCAGGAGCTACTAAGTACAATCGGAGAGGAAGGCCTCAGGTACAAACAAGATCAGGAATACCAAATGGTTAATTATCAAAAGGGTAAAAATTAAAAGGGATAATCCAGGATTATCGGATATCACACGGTCACAAACAGATTCTGACCCTAACCGAAATTACCAAAGTGTCTTTACAGTCCAAAACATGTAAAAGCTGAATATATTAATTTTGTTGCTTATTATTTATCTACAACTTTTTTCATTATGAAAGCATCAAGTTTAAATAAACCAAGACTTAAATTTAGAACATTTCTATTATTTGACTTGATAAAACAAGATTCAATGATATTCCTTTTAACTGTGTCATTACATGGGACTAAGGCTCTTGCTTGACTCCACGTTAATAGGATGGTCTAAAATCTCTCATATGTACAAATAATGCATTCGATATTTGCCAGTTCTCACAGAATATTGATGTGCTTAAGACGCTGTGAAAGAGATTTGCCAGTCTGTCCGTAATAGATTTTATCACACTTTTTGCAAGGAATTTCATATATGCAGCCTGGAAGATCTTTAGGAGAATTTTTTGATTACTAAACTCTTGACATTAATATTACTGAAAACAACATTTATGTTAAAAAGCTTTAAAATCTAGGAATATCTAAAAACCTTCATCATAAGGTAATTTTAGAATGTTATGCTTACTAAATTCAAGTTTGTCATTAGTTGAATAAAATGTTTTTCTATGCTCTTTTCCATGCCACATCTACAAAAGTCTTGGGTATTTAAGTTTCAATGCAATATCATAAATAGTTTTAATTTCAGCGTCAATAAACTGCGGGCTACAGACACGTAAAGCCCTTAGGAACATCCCAGAAAAAAAACAAAAAAAGAGAATTTAAACATTTTGATGGTGATTGGAGTAGTAATGAACAAAAGAGGCAATATTAGTTGATTTTCGAAAGACTGAAAAGGTGAAATTTCTATCATTTCTATGGACAGTTACATCAAGAAAATTCAAATTACAATTTCTTTCTTCCTCTACAGTAAATTTTATAGAAGGGACTAAATTATTGAGATTATTAAGGAATTCCTGGAGATTTTCGTGAACTGGCCAAATACAGAAGATATCATCCACATGTCTAAACCAAATAACTTTTTGGGGCAAAATTCTTGGTAAGAGTTTTGTCTCAAAAAATTCCATGTAAATATTACTACTCCAATCACCATCAAAATGTTAAATTCTCTGTTTTTTCTGGGATGTTCCTAAGGGCTTTACGTGTCTGTAGCCCGCAGTTTATTGACGTGGTATTCGCTTATTTTATGAAGTCACGTGCATCTACTGTGATTTTTTAAGCATATATATAATATATATATATATATATATATATATAATATATATATATATATATATATATATATATATATATATATATATATCCCTCAGTCCTAGAAGTTGGAAGCAATCTTAAGGTTATTCCTCATCTCTCTCTCTCTCTCTCTCTCTCTCTCTCTCTCTCTCTCTCTCTGAACTAGTTGGTTGTTTATTGTGATTTTAAGGCATGTTTTGTTCAATGGGCTTGACAGTCTCGCCGCCACCAGCAGTTTGTTTAATAAAACTTTCCGTTTAGAAACTGAGTGACACTGTTCCCGGCGGTCGGGGAAGTGTGTCGGATCGCGGAGATAAGAAAAACAGACGGAAAGCATTACACCATTTTACTCCATGTTCAATTCTGCTTGTTCAACACCTGGGTCCGAGTTTAGTTCTTGTGTGACAGCCATTTTTGCCGTATTCAATTCTTGTTTTAAGACCGGGGTCCATGTTTAATTCTCCCTGTGTAACACTGGGGGGGGTCTCTGCGTTTAATTCTCTTGTGTAACACTGGGGTCTCCGTGTTTAATTTCTCCATGTTTGATACTGGGTCCATGTTAATTCTCCCTGTGTAACACTGGGGTCTCCGTGTTTAATTCTCCATGTTGATACTGGGGTCCATGTTTAATTCTCCTTCTTTGACATGGGGGCCTTCTGACACTGTCCGTGTTTTTAATTCTCCTTGCTAACCACTGGGGTCCGTCTTTTTTAACTCTTTGTTTACCACTGGGTCCGTGTTTAATTCTCCTCATTTAAGACTGGGTCGTGTTTAATTCTCTTTATTTAAGACCTGGGTCGTGTTTAATTCTCCTTATTTAAGACCGGGGTCCACGTTTAATTCTCCTTATTTAAGACCGGGGTCGTGTCTAATCCTCCTTATTTAAGACTGGGGTCCGTGTTTAGTTCTCCTTGTGTAACCACAGGGGTCCATGTTTAATTCTCCTGTTTTACCACTGGGGTCAACCGTGTAATTCTCCTTGTGTAACATCGGGGTCCGTGTGTAATCTCCTTTTTTTTTTTAAGACCAGGGTCCATGTTTAATTCTTCTTGTTTAAGACTGGGGCGGGGTTCCGTGTTTAATTCTCCATGTTTAAGACCGGGGTCTCCTGGTGTGTTTAATTCTCCTTGGTTAACATCCGGTCCGGGTGTGTTTAATTCTTCTTGCTTAACACCGGGGAAGGAATGAGTCCAGTAGATGATCACAGGCATTCCGTTATGTTTAAGGGAACTCGGATTTTGATTCAAAAGAAAGAGGAGGATTTCGGTCGAGTCACTCTCGCAAATAGTGATATAGAAACCCTTGTTTTATATCGACGTTAACAACCGCGTGACACCTACTGTCAGGCAGTTACATTCTCCCCCTGGCGGCGGAGGGGAGGGCAAACACTCGAGGTGCGACTCCTCGCGCACAGACACACACACACACACACACACGTACGTGAATTTGAGAAATTTATGTACTTCGGAGTTTTCATGTGTTGCGTACGCCCATTCTTCATCATATTCATATTCAAAGATTCCTAGTTCTTGAAATGGATTCCTTGCCAAGGGCTGGATTTACAGGACATAGGTAAAGAATGTTTTGGAGGGTTGCTTTCTTATCCATTCTTGGAGGAGGAAAGCTTTTACGCTTTATACTCAAATGAAATCATAACTTGAAATACTTTCCTTATTAGGGGGCGGCCCAGTTTACGGGGCAACAAATAGGCAGCCATTTTCATATTCACTGTTGGCGTTGACAAGAACGAGATACCTTTCTCTCATGGCCCGACACAGCCTTTCAAGTAGTAAGTCAAGCTGTGCTGCTCGCTGTCATGTCGCAAGCATTACCCAGATCTCATGGATATTAAGGGTATTTAACTATGCTCGGCTATTTTAATCATTCCAACCAAGTGTCCATCTTGTTTTCAAAGAATCGATCGTAAATGATCCTTCAGTTATTCATTTTCTCCCATTCTTCTCTTTTCCCACACTTCCATGTGGGGTCGGACCCCGTAGGACCTCATGGTGTGCACTGTAGGCATTACTTAAGGTTCTTTGCAGCGTGCCCTCGGCCCCTAACTATAACCATTTTCGTTCCTTTTACTGTACCTCCTTTCATATTCTCTTTCTTTGGCTTACTTTCTAACCTCTCCTAACACTTGATTCATAGTGCAGCTGCTTTGAGGTTTCCCTCCTGTTACACCTTTCAAACCCTTTACCGTCAATTTCATCGCTGAATGACTTCATAGGTCCCAGTGCTTGGCCTTTAGCCTAAATTTTGTATTCAACTACATGTGGGGTCGGGGTTTCTGAGAGCTTTTCCTCCACTTCTGCAAAACCTCTTATTTAGCTGAATCACCTCAGGATTCCTATGAGTGATCGTGCCGTTACTCCGTCGATTCACCTCAACTTGGCCATAAGGTTGCTACTCTCTTCTTTGAATGCTTCAGAAATCACTTTGGGTGATGTACTCAAGAACTGGAAACATTAGGCTTTAGATTCCAACAGACTCTTTGGAGGCCATAAACAGAGACTGCTTAGTATTGGTAGCATCCTCAGTTAGTATTGCATCACACCAATCCATCGCTCCTTTCATTTTTCTTGGATTATTGATACTTTCTGTATCCCAACATAAAAACGGGGGTGGGGATCACTGGGCTCAGAAACACCAAGTCCCTTTGTCTTGGGTACAGCCTCTGACAGGCTCTGCCTTCACAGAAAAGCTAATAATTCTGAACTAGTTGCTCTTTTGAATTCCATATTTATCAGATATTAAAGCCTATTGTTACTAGTATACAACACAGACTGTCTCGTCACTAAAACCTTCTCACAGTACTGTTTCAGAGGGAGCAACTCACAGTCATTTCTTTGCTTAGATCACTACGGCTGTCTTGTGAAATTACCGCGCTATGAAATACTGCCGTGCCTTCAAGAGAAGCCAGAACAATCGTAGCGTCAGGTTGAAAGAAAGCATGTAACAGGGATTTTGTTACTTCCTGAGTAGCCCTGAAACAAAAAATACACAAGTAGTTTCTGGGGCTGTCCAGTAGCCGTTCTCCGCGCTGTCACAATTGGCTATGTTCGCACCTTGAGTCAACACCTCACGTTTTCTCTCTGGCCAGAATTTTCTCATTGGAGTCAAATATGGTATAGCTCCAGGAAGAAGAAGAAAGGACTATAACTGAGCAAACAGTCTTCGCTGGCTGGTTATTCTGCCAAGAAATTCATGCTGTGTTCTGGATGATTTTACTCATTTTTGTATGTTGCTAATTCGGTGTTGCGTTATTTTTTTCTCCCTTCTTGTTCCAAGATAAGTGAAGTATCGTCGTCTGTTCCCCGAGGAAATGAGTGCGAAAGGAAGATGGTTAATTTTGAAAACGTTTTCTTATTACATTTTTATGTACGTTTCTGTTCACACATACATTCTTATACATATGTAATAATATATTTTTATATATATATATATATATATAATATATATATAATATATATATATATATATAGATATATATATATATATATATATATATATATATATATATGGTATATATATATATGTGTGTGTGTGTGTGTGTGTGTGTGTGTGTATGTACATTTATAAACAATATGTATAACTGATTCACTAAGATATGGAACGGGGATGAATGTATTAATAAAGGCAAATGCCACGAAGGAAAAGTGAAACAACGGAGTGGTTGCTTATAAAGGACCTTGAGTTCAAAGACTTTTTTAATTTAATTTTTTTCAATTTTTATTTTATATATTATTATTTTTTTTAGATAATGCGATCTGCATAGTCTAGAACTGGCGTTGGGATCAGAATAAGATATAACATATTCAAGTACTATGAAACTATTCTCTCTCTCTCTCTCTCTCTCTCTCTCTCTCTCTGTTCTACGGACTATGTGTGAGACCTTTACGTTCTGAAAGAGCGACCGGCCGAAAGATCCACGCAGAAGATTGTAATGAATTTTTGGTCGTTGTTTGAGAGCAATTAGCTCCCTTTGTCTCTGGTGTCTCGCGGCGGGAGAACCAAACAACCCTTTGTGGACAGTTTTCAGTTCATTTGCTCCAACTTGTAAACACGGTGGAGACGACGTCTCTTTTTTTTTTTTTTTTTTTTTTTTTTTTTTTTTTTTTTTTTTTTTTTTTTTTTTTTTACGTACTAACGTGTTTGCCCACTCATGCAAGCCCTTTCCTCTTTCCTTTAAGGTACCTGTAAAACAAAACTATTAAGATTACCTTTTTTTTTTGTCCGCTGCGTCCGCCCTCAGACCTTAAAATCTACTTGATGCCATAGAGGCTGCTTCATTTCGTTTAAAAAGCGCCGTAGTGGCGTGATCGGTACGGTCTTCGGCCTGCCACCTCGATGAAACCCGCGAGTTAGATTCTCGGGACACTCCATTGAGGGGGTGAGAGTATGTGTATTTCTGGTGATAGAAGTTTCACCCTTTCGACGTGGTTCGGAAAGTCACGTAAAAGCCGTTGGTCCCGTTGATGAATAACCACTAGTTCCATGCAACGTAAAAACGCCATGCAAACAAATAAACATATTGTTAAAATTTCACTTACCCACCTGCAAAAATATTCAAATGACCTACTGGCTGCTACGAGCAAGAGTCCGTGCTGGCATTAGGCCAGCTTAATCATCAATAACATCAACAGAGGGCTACAGATTGGTATGTTGATCTTCCACCCTCCAATCATCTAACCTAGCAATTGCAGCCCTCTAGCATCAGTAGTTTTGATTTTATTTAAGGGTAAAGTTAGCTATGATCGTGCGTCTGGCACCAACAAAGGTCCCAGTAACACAAACCACCACCGGGCTGTGCTGAAAGTTTTATGGGCCGGGGTTGAGAGTTTCATGGTCCTGGATTGAGAGTTTCGTGGACCGTGGCTGAGAGTTTTATACGCCATGACTGAGAGTATCCTACAGCATAAACACTATAGGAAATAAATATATATATATATATATATATATATATATATATATATATATATATTTATATATATATTCATGGTCCGGGATTGAGTGTTTTCATGGACCGTGGCTGAGAGTTTTATACGCCATGACTGAGAGTATCATACAGCATTAACACTACAGGAAATATATGTATATATATATATATATATATATATATATATATATATATATATATATATATATATATATATATATGTGTTGTGTGTGTGTGTGTGTGTGTGTGCACACGTACTTCTAAGCGCTTACATTATAAATAAGACTAAAAAGTGTGACTGAAGTCATTATACGAGAGAGAGAGAGAGAAAGCCAACTCATTAACAGCCAAAGGAAATGTGTCCATAGGGTTGGCCAATATATTTACACTCGACCACATTAAGTCACCCAACCTTAGAGTAACAAGATTCCACACTCGGCCCGACTTTTGTTCAAGGCTCTGTTTAATCCCTTTCCCTAATGAGTCAGTTTGACTGTTTTTTTCTTACTTTTTTCCTCCACTTTTTACCATCTTATTTATTTTATTTTTGTTTTTTACTATTTAACCGTCAATTTTTTTTCTGACCAGTTGGGTTTTTTGTTACTTGTTTTCATCTTTCTTGTTATGTTTATCGAGCCATGCTTGTTTATTACTACTCATTTCTGTGTAAATAGATGCTGAGAATAGCTTGATGGATTGTAATATGTGCATATATATGTGTATGTATATAAATATACACGTATATATATATATAATATATATATATATGATATATATATATATATAGTGATACTGTTTTTTTCGTTCGTGTGATTTATAATTGCCATGACTTCTGGCAAATATATATATATATATATATATATATATATATATATTATATATATATATATATATATATATATATATTATATATAGTATGTACATATATATATGTGTTTATATATATATATATATATATATATATATATATATATATATATATATATATATGTGTGTGTGTTTGTGTATGATACAATTATATATATATATATATATATATATATATATATTATATATATATATATATATATATATATATATATATATATATATATATATATATATATATATATATATATATATATATATATATATATATATATATAGATATATATATATGTATATATATTTATATACAGATATATACATATATATATATATATATATATATATATGTATATATGTATATATATATATATATATATATATATATATATATATATATATATATACAATATATATATATATATAGAAGGTTATAGAATATCATTGCTTAGTTAGAAAAATGTGCATTAACTTGTTTTCTGATCACATTAAAGATCCCGTTCGTACTTCGGATTATTTTGAAGTCTCTCGAATTCATTCAAGTTGAGATTACGGCTTTTCTAGTTATTTTCCCTTCCTCATGAGCGCCATATTCTTGGAAGTTTGAATTTCAAGTCAACGCCACCTTTGGTGAACATGTTCCATACGAATAGGGTTCATATTCTGAATTTATAAATAATAATAATAATAATAATAATAATAATAATAATAATAATAATAATAATAATAATATGGAGCTGGGCATTTGAGATGGATCACCTCATTTTCTTTGTCGGGGTCATAAAATGACAATGCCACGATGTACAATTCATTGTAGGCGTTATTAGCCCAAGTGTTTGATGTCATCGTGCCTCAGCGTTATTGGCAAAATGTTAAGCAATACATATTTTTTATCTCTCTCTCTCTTCTCTCTCTCCTCCCCTCTCTCTCTCTCTCTCTCTCAGAAGTAAGAATAGCTCTGATGTTATCATGTTCAATATGAATCGGTTTCATCTCCTGAATAATAATAATAATAACAATGTTCTATGTAGAATGAGAACAAGAAAACCTTTCTCTCCTCTCTCCTCTCTCTCTCTACTCTTTCTTTCTCTCTCTCTCTCTCAGTAGTAAAGCTATATTCTGATTTTATCATGTTCAATATGAATCGGTTTCATCTTCTGAATAATAATAATAATAATAATAATAATAATAATAATAATAATAATAATAATAATGTCCCCACTACTCTTCGTAGTAGCCATGATACCCATGACAAAAGTACTACAGAAGAATGGATTGCCGGGTACCAACTCAAGAAAAGAGGCAACAGAATTAACCATCTGATGTTCATGGACGACATCAAGCTGTATGGTAAGAGCATCAAGGAAATAGATACCCTAATCCAGACTGTAAGGATTGTATCTTGGGGACATCCAGGATGGAGTTTGGTTAATAGAAAAATGCGGCCTTAGTTATCAACATAACAAAAAGGCAAAAGTAAACGAGAACTGAAGGGATAAAGCTTACCAGATGGGAGCAACATCAAACACATAGATGAGACAGGGATACAAATACCTGGGAATAACTGGAAGGAGGGGATATAAAACACCAAGAGATGAAGGACACGATCAGGAAAGAATATATGGCAGAGACTCAAAGGCGATACTTACAAGTCAAAACTCAACGCCGGAAATATGAATAAAAGCACCATAAAAAAAAACCCATGGGCAGTGGGCCAGTGCCAAGATAATCAGATCCAGCGCAGGAATATGGGAATGGACGAAGGCAGAAACTCCGCACCATAGATCAGAAAACCAGGAAACATATGACAATACACAAAGCACTACACCCAAGAGCAAATACGGACAGACTATACATAACACGAAAGGAAGGAGGGAGAGGACTACTAGTATAGAGGACTGCGTCAACACCGAGAACAGAGCACTGGGGGCAATATCTGAAAACCAGTGAAGACGAGTGGCTAAAGAGTGCATGGGAAGAAGGACTAATAAAAGTAGACGAAGACCCAGAAATATACAGAGACAGGAGAATGACAGACAGAACAGAGGACTGGTGGCACAACAAACCAATGCACGGACAATACATGAGACAAACTAAAAGAACTAGCCAGCGATGACACATGGCAATGGCTACAGAGGGGAGGCTAAAGAAGGAAAACTGAAGGAATGATAACAGCGGCACAAAGATCAGGCCCTAAGAACCAGATATGTTCAAAGAACGATAGATGGAAATAACATCTCTCCCATATGTAGGAAGTGCAATACGAAAAAATGAAACCATAAACCACATAGCAAGCGAATGCCCGGCACTTGCACAGAACCAGTACAAAAAAGAGGCATGATTCAGTGGCAAAAGCCCTCCACTGGAGCTGTGCAAGAAAAACATCAGCTACCTTGCAGTAATAAGTGGTTCGAGCACCAACCTGGGGGAGTGATAGAAAACGATCAGGCAAAGATCCTCTGGGGACTATGGTATCAGGACGGATTAAGGGTGATACGTGCAAACAGACCAGACGTGACGTTGATTGACAAAGTCAAGAAGAAAGTATCACTCATTGATGTCGCAATACCATGGGACACCAGAGTTGAAGAGAAAGAGAGGGGAAAAAATGGATAAGTATCAAGATCTGAAACAATAGAAATAAGAAAGGATATGGGATATGCCAGTGGAAATCATACCCATAATCATAGGAGCACTAGGCACGATCCCAAGATCCCTGAAAAAGGAATCTAGAAAAAACTAGAGGCTGAAGTAGCTCCGGGCCCTCATGCAGAAGAGTGTGATCCTAGAAACGGCACACATAGTAAGAAAAGTGATGGACTCCTAAGGAGGCAGGATGCAACCCGGAACCCCACACTATAAATACCACCCAGTCGAATTGGAGGACTGTGATAGAGCAATAAAATAATAATAATAATAATAATAATAATGTTCTATGTAGATGAGAGAAATAAGAACTCTCTCTCTCTCTCTCTCTCTCTCTCTCTCTCTCTCTCTCTCTCTCTCTCCACTTCCCTTGCCATTTTTTGTGCTTAGATAACTCTTTAGTCAATACGATTAACCGCTCATTAGCACATCTGATGATATGGGATTCCCTCGGCCAGGGCAGCTTTGCCATGTGACCGACACTTCTGCCTTGAAAAAATCCGCTCTCCTCTCTCTCTCTCTCTCTCATCTCTCATCTCTCCCTCTGTAACAAAATCCGAACAAAGTAAATAAAAGACCTGGCGGATAATAACAGCAATTTTGTACTTTCTTTTTTTCTCTCTCTCTCTCTCTCTCTCTCTCTCTCTCTCTCTCTCTCTCTCATTGATAAACAAGATAAAATCGCACGTGATTTGAGTTTTGTAACTAAGATGGATAATAGTTAATGCTACTATCTCTCTCTCTCTCTCTCTCATCTCTAACGAGTCACATTGGTTAGGTGTCAGTATCACTCACTTGCAGGACTTGGTTGTAAGTCAACTGTTGTTAGTTGCAGCTTGGGACACCAATAAAAGAGAAAGATATTAATATCGGATATTAACTGGCTGATTACTAGAACCCCGTAGGGGTTGTACTGCCATCATTGCACCTTCATACGTTGCACTGTAGGCATTACTTAAGGTTCTTTGCAACGTCCCTTCGACCCCTAGTTGTAACTCCTTTCATTCCTTTTACTGTACTTCCTTTCGTGTTACCTTTCTCCCATCTTGCTATCCACCCTCTCCTAACCATTATTTCACAGTATCTCTAGTGACACCTTTCAAACCAACTTACTCTTGGTATCCTTTCCAGCGCCGAATGACCTCATGGGTCCAAGTGCTTGGCCTTTGGCCTAAACTCTGTATTCCGTTTGGTTGCGCTATAAGTTGACCGAACTTGATTTAGGCCAAAAAATTTGCCTTCAACTGAGATTCAGCTCCAAGAGGACCCCCGGTTCATCTTTGCCCTAATTTTTCAACTTTCTTTTGAGAACACTACTTTGCTCATTGCTCGTTAAATTTACTTTAATGTTTACCGACGTCTTCATAAGCGCTTTAGTGCACACCAATCTTCGTCAGAATTCTTAATAGAAATCAGCGTGTTTCGGCAGTACTTTCTCAACAGACTGAAGCTACTCCTCTTGAGGGCCCCATACCCCACTAACGTTGTATGAACGACTGTCTGAACGATTGCCGTTATCGACTCTCACACACACACACATACTATTCAGACAGTATGAACGTTCTTACAAACACCGATTTCAGTCTGAACAAAGATTTTGTCTGTCGGGAAGACATGGCATCATCTCTAGAAGAGACGTGCGTGATAGCGTTATATCGGCAGACAAACCCATACATTGAACGACCTGTATATGATAGACAGAAGTCGCAAGCCAGGAACCTGATCGTGACAGATTCCCGACGAGATCTTTCAGACACGAAACTCCGTCCATTTTTGCATTCAGACAAACCCATACACAGTGTTTTTGCCAACGATACAGACAATCGTTCATACAATCGTTCAGTGTATGGGGGCCTTAACTCTTCCATCTTTTCCAGATGCTTTTAGTCTGTCACATTTTAAGATCGCGTCTTTCGCCGTTATTCTTCTTGGGTCTGTTCTTCCCAATGTCTATAGAATTTTATAGATCTTGGTTCTTTCCGTCGTCATACTAGATTAGCGTTTGTTCCACCCAAGGCCAATTAGAGCGGCCGCCCGGACCATTAAGATACAATGAACGAGATACCGA
>NC_087218.1:55787445-55793565 GCF_015104395.2 Macrobrachium nipponense | reverse complement strand
CACATTTTAGGAACTCTTTGTTGAAAAGTCATTGTTTTGTTATGTTAACGGTGAAAAATCCCTGTGATATAATATTATACAACGAAAGTAAGAAAGTATAGGATAAGTTAAGTTTCGTTTCTTCCCCTCAGCTCCGGAAAAACACGGGAAGGTTCTCAGCCCACCCATGGTCCTGTACAAAAAGTTTACTGTCTTTGTTTGTTTGCTTGTTTCTTTGGTGTTTTTACGTCGCGTGGAACCAGTGGTTATTCAGCAACTGAACCAACGGCTTTACGTGACTTCCGAACCACGTCGAGAGTGAACCTCTATCACCAGAAATACACATCTCTAACCCCTCAGTGGAATGCCCGAGAAACGAACTCGGGGCCACCGAGGTAGCAGGCGAACACCATACCGATCACGCCACTGAGGCGCTGTAAATGTCTGCTGTCACTCAGGTGTAGTGTTCACTCGCTCTGAACTGTGAGCTATAACCATTTTAGTTTTTACGAAAACTATTGTTCCGGCTTTATCTGTCCGTCCGCCCTCAGGTCTTATAAACTACTGAGGCTAGAGGGCTGCAAATTGCTGAGTTGGTCATCCACCCTCCAATCATCAAATGTAACAAGTTGCAGCCCTCTAGCCTGAGTAGTTTTTATTTGGTTATGGTTAAAGTTAGCCATAATCGTGCTTCTGGCAGCGCTTTAGTTACCAACAGCATAGGCCACCACCGGATAGTGGCTGAGTCTCATGGGGCGCGGCTAAGAGTTTCATGGGCCGTGGCTGAGGCCACCACTGGACGGAAAACTCGATTTTATCGGCGCATTTTTTACTTGTTCCCATTGTCCTTAGCAAGTCAGACGGTTGTCGGACGTCAAAAAAGAAAAAGAAAAAAAAACTAGCATATTTGCGCTTTTCAAGCAGGGATTTAGAAATAACAGGCCTACTCATTAGAGGAGGCTGTGACCCACCCATGCGAAAGTGTGGCATTGAAAGTCTGAAACCACTCTTACTAGATAGATGTCTTTCTCAATTAAGCGAAATGTCATGGCTTTACCAGTGGGGAAGCGATAGATAATCAGCTTATTGTACAGATTATGCGTCTAGGGGGTTATTGTGAATACTCCTGACTTAGCTTCGTTGGTCACGCAATCGTAAGTCTGCAAAGACGTCTTTAGTATGAAAGAAACCATGGTGGCCCCCGTAGGAGGGTAGTGCCGTCAGTGGACCTCATGCGGTACACTGTAGGCATTACCAAAGTTTCTTTGCAGCGTGCCCTCGGCCTCTAGCTGCAACCACTTTCGTTCCTTTTACTGGACCTCCTTTCATATTCTCTTTCTTCGTCTTACTTTCCACCCTCTCCTTACACTTGATTCATAGTACAACTTCTTTGAGGTTTTCCTCCTGTTACACCTTTCAAACGCTTTACTGTCAATTTCCATTTCAGCGCTGAATGACCTCATAGGTCCCAGTGCTTGGCCTTTGGTAGCCTAAAATCTACATTCAACTCAACCATGTTGCCACCGTTAGTACATGGTGCATAGGCCCCACTCAAACATTATAGAAAACGACTACCGGATGACCTGATGTTTACGTAGCCGAGTGGAGGGCCACAATTGTTTACATTGGACCCAGGGTTAATAAGCTGTCTTAAGAGTACAGACATCTTAATTTTAATTTAACAATTGCTTATAGACTTAGTGTAAGCTCCTTCGAATTATAAAACTCAGTTAAGTGAATAATGGCAGAGAGAAGAGAGAGAGAGCAGGCTAGCGCAAATGAAGTAATAGGAGTCGACGGTGAATAATAAAGCAAGGAAATAGCACTGGCAAAGCGAGTTTAGATTTACTGCAATTTCCTTCACAAATTGTATTAAATGACACACACACACACACACACACACACACACATATATATATATAATATATATATATATATATATATATATATATATATGATACACACACACACACACACACACACACACACATATATATATATATATATATATATATATATATATATATATATATATATATATATATATCTCCCTCAGTCCTAGAAGTTGGAGGCAATCTTAAGGTTATTCTCTCTCTCTCTCTCTCTCTCTCTCTCTCTTTGCTTTCTTCTCTCTCTCTCTCTCTCTCTGAACTAGTTGGTTGTTTCATTGTGATTTTAAGGAATGTTTTTGTTCAATGGGCTTGACAGTCTCGCCGCCACCAGCAGTTTGTTTAATAAAACTTTCCTTTTAGAACTGAGTGACACTGTTCCCGGCGGTCGGGGAAGTGTGTCGGATCCGCGGAGATAAGAAAAACAGACGGAAAGCATTACACCATTTTACTCCGTGTTCAATTCTGCTTGTTCAACACCTGGGTCCTTGTTTAGTTCTTTTTGTGTAACGCCATTTTTATCCGTATTCAATTCTCCTTGTTTAAGACCGGGGTCCATGTTTAATTCTCCTTGTGTAACACCGGGGTCTCTGCGTTTAATTCTCCTTGTGTAACACTGGGGTCTCCGTGTTTAATTCTCCTTCTTTGACACTGGGGCCCATGTTTAATTCTCCTTGCTTAACACTGGGGTCCGTTTTTAACTCTGTTTGCCACTGGGTCTGTGTTTAATTATCCTTATTTAAAACCGGGGTCCGTGTTTAATTCTCCTTATTTAAGACCTGGGTCGTGTTTAATTCTCCTTATTTAAGACCGGGGTCCGTGTTTAATTCTCCTTATTTAAGACCGGGGTCCGTGTTTAATTCTCATTATTTAAGACCGGGGTCCGTGTTTAATTCTCCTTATTTAAGACCTGGGTCGTGTTTAATTCTCCTTATTTAAGACCTGGGTCCGTGTTTAATTCTCCTTATTTAAGACTGGGGTCCGTGTTTAGTTCTTGTGTAACACAGGGGTCCGTGTTTAATTCTCCTTGTTTACCACCGGGGTCCGTGTATAATTCTCCTTGTGTAACAACGGGGTCCGTGTATAATTCTCCCTTTTTTTTAAGACCGGGGTCCATGTTTAATTCTTCTTGTTTAAGACTGGGTGCGTGTTTAATTCTCCTTGTTTAAGACCGGGGTCTCCGTGTTTAATTCTCCTTGTTTAATACCCGGTCCGTGTTTAATTCTCCTTGCTTAACACCGGGGAAGGAATGAGTCCAGTAGATGATCACAGGCATTCCGTTACGTTTTAGGGAACTCGGATTTTGATTCAAAAGAAAGAGGAGGATTTTGGTCGAGTCACTCTCGCAAATAGTGATATAGAAACCTTGTTTTATATCGACGTTAACAACCGCGTGACACCTACTGTCAGGCAGTTACATTCTCCCCCTGGCGGCTGGAGGGGAGGGCAAACACTCGAGGTGCGACTCCTCGCGCACAGACACACACACACACACACACACACGTACGTGAATTTGAGAAATTTATGTACTTTGGAGTTTTCATGTGTTGCGTACGCCCTTTCTTCATCATATTCATATTCAAAGATTCCTAGATCTTGAAATGGATTCCTTGCCAAGGGCTGGATTTACAGGACATAGGTAAAGAATGTTTTGGAGGGTTGCTTTCTTATCCATTCTTGAGGAGGAAGCTTACGCTTTATACTCAAATGAAGTCATAACTTGAAATACTTTCCTTATTAGGGGGCAGTTTTACGGGGCAACAAATAGGCAGCCATTTTCATATTCACTGTTGGCGTTGACAAGAACGAGATACCTTTCTCTCATGGCCTGACACAGCCTTTCAAGTAGTAAGTCAAAGCAGTGCTGCTCGCTGTCATGTCGCAAGCATTACCCAGATCTCATGAATATTAAGGGTATTTAACTATGCTCGGCTATTTTAAACATCCCAACCAAGTGTCCATCTTGTTTTCAAAGAATCGATCGTCAATGATCCTTCAGTTATTCATTTTCTCCCATTCTTCTCTTTTTCCCACACTTCCATGTGGGGTCGGACCCCGTAGGGGCCTAGTTCCCTCAGTGGACCTCATGGTGTGCACTGTAGGAGTTACTTAAGGTTCTTTGCAGCGTGCCCTCGGCCCCTAACTATAACCATTTTCGTTCCTTTTACTGTACCTCCTTTCATATTCTCTTTCTTTGGCTTACTTTCTAACCTCTCCTAACACTCGATTCATAGTGCAGCTGCTTTGAGGTTTCCCTCCTGTTACACCTCTCAAACCCTTTACTGTCAATTTCACCGCTGAATGACTTCATAGGTCCCAGTGCTTGGCCTTTAGCCTAAATTTTGTATTCAACTTATATGTGGGGTCGGTGTTTCTTAGAGCTTTTCCTTCACTTCTGCAAAACCTCTTATTTAGCTGAATCACCTCAGGATTCCTATGTGAGTGATCGCCCCGTTACTCCGTCGATTCGCTTCAAGCCGGCCATAAGGTTACTACTCTCTACTTTGAATGCTTCAGAAATCACTTTGGGTGATGTACTCAAGAACTGGAAACATTAGGCTTTAGATTCCAACAGACTCTGTGGAGGCCATAAACAGAGACTGCTTAGTATTGGTAGCATCGTCTGTTAGTATTGCATCACACCAATCCATCGCTACTTTCATTGCTTCTTGGATTATTGATACTTTCTGTATCCCAACATAAAAAAAGGGGGCGGGGGCGAGATAACTGGGCCCAGAAACACAAAGTCCCTTTGTAGTAGTCTTCTGTATTTAACTTGTTACTGTCTTGGGTACAGCCTCTGACAGGCTCTGCCTTCACAGAAAAGCTAATAATTCTGAACTAGTTGCTCTTTTGAATTCCATATTTATCAGATATTAAAGACTAATGTTACTAGTATACAACACAGACTGTCTCGTCACTAAAACTTCTCACAGTACTGTTTCAGAGGGAGCACTCACAGTCATTTCTTTGCTTAGAATCACTACGGCTGTCTTGAAATTACCGCGCTATGAAATACTGCCGTGCCTTCAAGAGAAGCCAGACATCGTAGCGTCAGGTGAAAGAAAGCATGTAACAGGGATTTTGTACTTCCTGAGTAGCCCTGAAACAATACACAAGTAGTTTCTGAGGCTGTCCAGTAGCCGTCTCCGCGCTGTCACATTGGCTATTGTTCGCACCTTGAGTCAACACCTCACGTTTTCTCTCTGGCCAGAATTTTCTCATTGAGTCAAATATGGTATAGCTTCCAGAAGAAGAAGAAAGGACTATAACTGAGCAAACAGTCCTCGCTGCTGGTTATTCTGCCAAGAAATCCACGCTGTGTTCTGGATGATTTTACTCATTTTTGTATGTTGCTAAGTCGGTGTTGCGTTATTTTTTTCTCCCTTCTTGTTCCAAGATAAGTGAAGTATCGTCGTCTGTCCCTGAGGAAATGAGTGCGAAAGGAAGATGGTTAATTTTGAAAACGTTTTCTTTATTACATTTTTATGTCCGTTTCTGTTCACACATACATTCTTTATACATATGTAATATATATATATATATATATATATATATATATATATATATATATATATATATATATATATATATGTGTGTGTGTGTGTGTGTGTGTGTGTGTGTGTGTGTATGTACATTTATAAACAATATGTATACTGATTCACTAAGATATGGAACGGGATGATGAATGTATTAATAAAGGCAAATGCCACGAAGGAAAAGTGAAACAACGGAGTGGTTGCATATAAAGGACCTTGAGTTCAAAGACTTTTTTAATTTTTTTCAATTTTTATTTTATATATTATTATTTTTTTTAGATAATGCGATCTGCATAGTCTAGAACTGGCGTTGGGATTCAAGAAGAAAAAGATATAACATATTTAAGACTATGAAACTATTCTCTCTCTCTCTCTCTCTCTCTCTCTCTCTCTCTCTCTCTCTCTCTCTCTGTTCTACGTATATGTGTGAGACCTTTACGTTCTGGAAGAGCGACCGGCGAAAGATCCAAGCGAAGATTGTAATGAATTTTTGGTCGTTGTTTTGAGAGCAATTAGCTCCCTTTGTCTCTGTGTCTCCGCGGCGGGAGAACCAACAGCCTTTGTGGACAGTTTTCAGTTCATTTGCTCCAACTTGTAAACACGGTGGAGACGACGTCTTACCCACTTCTTTTTTTTTTCTCTCTCTTTTACGTACTAACGTGTTTGCCCACTCATGCAAGCCCTTTCCTCTTTCCTTTAAGTTACCTGTAAAA
>NC_087218.1:55777445-55782445 GCF_015104395.2 Macrobrachium nipponense | reverse complement strand
CATTTTAGTGGGTGGTTACCCCCTGACAGACGCCCCACAACGAATGGGGAGGGGAAGTCAGGATCTGCATCCAACATCGGAGATACCAAGTAAAATTTGTACTACAATAGCACTGCACATCCTAGAATGCCGTGATGGTAATGACAGACATTTTAGTGGGTGGTTACCCCTGACAGACACCACACAACGAGTGGGGAGGGGGAGGGGTAGACAGGATCTGCATCCAATATTGGAGATACTAAGTAAATTTTGTACTACAAGAGCACTGCACATCCTAGAATGCCGTGATGGTAATGACAGACATTTTAGTGGGTGGTTACCCCTGACAGACACCACACAACGAGTGGGGAGGGGGAGGGGGAGACAGGATCTGCATCCAATATTGGAGATACCAAGTAAAATTTGTACTACAAAAGCACTGCACATCCTAGAATGCTCTGATGGTAATGCCAGACATTTTAGTAGGTGGTTACCCCTTCACAGACATAACCTACGATTGGAAGGGAGAGATGGGACACCTTGAAATGATTCAAAATCTATCATAGGGCAATATTAATATTAGGAATATGGTAATTATATGAAAATCGTGAGCTTGATAAAATGTGAAAGGCAAAAAATTCAAGAAATATTGCGATGTTTCAGGATAAGAATTACTGCCGGAGTTATTTTTTAAAATTCCTATTAACATATGGAATATTTCACTTCATTAATTCCATCACATCTATATAAAAAACTATGTATGAGACTTACTACTATGAGATTCAGGGCCTCTGTAACACGGTTTTTTGGACTTTGCTCCTTATCAAAGCATCGGATGTAGCTGAAAGTTGACATATGTATATTTTACAACCACACACAAATTTTGTCAGTATTATCAATAACCTAAACCCGATAGTTTTAATTTTTATAGAGTAAAAATTATCTAGCCGACGCCATGCCCAATGGTTACGAGCCAAGAGTCGAAAAACGTTCATTACGTAAGCAAGGTAAACACCGTTTTATGAAATGTTGCCCCGCCCATCCACCAGACAGAAACTCATTCACCTTGTTCCATCGGCTCTGAAACCCATAGCAGTCAAGAATGGCTAACAGGATTTGGAATTGTTCCCGTAGTTGCAAAACTGCATTTGTCTTATGACCTGCAACTTTATACAGTCAAGAGAAAGCCCTTGGCCATACTTACTATAGCCTGAATAGGTAATTATTCAGTTTCTAGTTTAAATCCAATGTTTATGGTCTGATTTGTATTTAGCGTAACATGATTATAATACCTATAATGTCATTCAGGATTTTGAACATTTCCATTAACTATTCACTATGCCACCATGAGAGAGAGAAAGAGAGAAATTGTATGTAAACAGTCTTAAATAACTATTTTTATTAAAATAAGATTTTTATCCAAAGTAAATACAAGCTTATATGTGCTAAAATCTCCAGCAGACCAACAGATCATCCGATATAATTTTTTTTCTTCTTTAGGCCCTACGACCGTGTTGGATATAAAGACTTTGTGAATGGCGGAACGATACATAGAAGTGGGTGGGGTATCTGTGCTAGCTTAGTAATACTACTGAAGTAATAGCAGTAATATACATGAACTAAACGTTTAGTCCAACTGCTGGGATCCTTGAGGATCATTTAGCACTTCTTACAACTACTCGAGAAATGAGTTTTTATAGCCAGAAGTTAAATTTTCTAATCCAACAATGCCCATGATAGCCTTCAGTGTTATCCTGAATTATAACGATGCCAAAGTGGGTGGAGCCTCATGAAGTCATCATTCTGACGATAATTATTGGTGAAGGTTTAAGGCCAAAATACGGTACCGGCTATTTTTTTCAGTAAATAGGTAGATAGCCAATAAATAAAAATTGCTTGACATTGGATATAGCAGTTATCAAATCAAGCTTGTCTACTATGTTTTTGAAAATAACCAACTATTCCCTACATCTTGACAATCTGATTGTGACCTATAAAGTTGACTGAAATTTCTTAGGACACTTATTTTGGGAGTTAGACTAATAATTGAATTGATTTTGTATTTATTAGCATATTTTGTTGGTTTGTTCATTATGACAATCATCACTGGAGAGGTTTCAGAGTTCATAAAGGTGTACTGCTTTGCTTGTATTTAAATTTATATGTCATTGTTGCCAGAGGTCTAGCCTTCGTTACGTATAGCCAATCATCCATCGAGAAAGAGGGAAGAAATGCTGTCATAAGTTACGTAACGAGTGCGTTCGAAACCTTGTCTATGAGTAAGTTGGCCCGTCTTCAAAAAAAGTCACTTTTACATTATAATTACCAAATTTATTCAACCTACGTAATGCAGAATACAGTCAAAATTTATGTGTAGATATAATGTGTATTCTGAATAAGCGTTATTATATTTATGAAATGCGTAGATAAAAAGTTATTGCGAAAAAACCGTGTTACAGAGGCCCTGAATCTCATAGTAGGCGTGGTCTACTTTCTATAGTTTCACACACACAAACACACACACACACACACACACACACACACACATATATATATATATATATATATATATATATAGATGATATGTATGTATATATATATATATATATATATATATATATATATAATATTAGTACTATCCTTTGGTGTAGTTTATTATTAACCCAACAAAGTAGTTTTATTTTGTCTGGGAAGGGGGGGAGGGGGCACAAGTGACAACAGCTACAAGTATGTGTGCTTGAGCCATTTTTTTGAACAATTAAAACAAACCAGGTCATTTGGTGGCCACTCTCAATTCCTCTAAAAAGCGAAATGCAACATAAGTGTTCTCATTTTAATAGCGTCATTGGTCATTTTCTTTTTTTGCCTATAGTTAGGGCACTGCAGCCATGTCGAGGTTCGTAGCCCAACATGTCTTATCATAACTGAATTGTTCTTTAGTTGCTGTTGGTTCGTGTGGATGAAATGAAATTTTTATCGCATATGGGAGTTCGATTGATATTAAGACCAAAGTCCCATCATAAAGAGCCGTTTTAACACCCGCACATTCACAAAGAAATGCTGTATCACACCACAAAGAATTACTGGAAACGGAAATGTAAATGAATTGTTCAGTATAGGCGGCTAACTATAAACATTAAAACATTTTCACCCATTCTATTAAGTTGGTCTATAATATCATGTCAATTATCTAATCCACTTATTTTCGGCTGCCTCACTCAAATTGATTACCGAGTATCTGGTACCATATATCTTCAGGGAAGAAAATCTAAACTCAAATAAAAATGATACGCAGTTTGATGTTTAAAGCCAGTTGATTATGTTTGTCTCTTAACTTCCCGCCGGCAGGCACCACAGGCAGCCTATAAAATGTGTTTCAATACATTCTATCGATGCTGGCTTTGACGACCATTATTCTTCTAATTTTCTCCCTAGTAATATTTTTACTTTAATTGTTCATTATATCCAGTAGACAGGCATTAACATCATATATCCTCACGTTTGTTCAATGTATTTACCATTGCTAATATGATTTATAATGCGTCTCAAACAGTCATAAAAATCGGACAACCGAATGTGCAAATGTGTCAGCTGTGGGCAAGGCATAGGGCGTCAATCACTGGAGTAGCGATCTCCCTGCCGAGAGGGACTTCGGAAGGTCATATAGAAAGGTCTCGGTCCACGTCTTATTACTATATTTTATTGCTATTACTTTTTATTATTATTATTATTATTATTATTATTATTATTCGACCCAATTTCACAGAGAAAAATTACCTTACGAAAACAGGCCTAAGCACTCCAACCATTGTGGTCAAGGCCTAAGCATCTGCTCTTGGATCTAAGAAGTGTCAAGCATAAATGGTTCCTGTGTAAATACAGGACTTTCTTTGCATACAGTAGCGAACCACTAACTAAACAGTAATGTAGTACAATCACTAAACACTAACACTCACGATGCACTTACTCAGTAAGCACTCACACTTGCATACATTCACCATACACACGCATACAAACACACAAACACACTCACTTAACATACACACACTCAGTAACACAAAACACTGAATACCCAACACTCACTAGCACTCACTATACACTAAATGCTCACTAAACACTTAAAACACCAATTTACTAAATACTCATTACAGCCCAAACACTCGGTAAACATTCACTAAACATTCACTTAATCCAAAACATTAATTAAACACTAAACACTCACTAAACCCTAAGCACTCATTTAAATACTAAATGCTTACCAAACCCTAAATACTTATTAAATACTAAACAGTGAATGAACATCCACTCATTAAAAACTTAGTAAACAATTACACACTAAACATTTGCTAAACACTAACATTCACAAGACATTCACTAAACGCTCACTTAACATTCTCAAAACATTCACTAAAACCCTAAACACTCACTGAATACTTACACACTAAATATTCACTAAACACTACCATTCACAAGTGATTCACTTAAAGCTCACTTAACATTCACAAAACATTCATTGAAACCCTAAAGACAAAACATTCACTGAATACTTTCACAATAAACATTCAATAACATTCACATAACATTCACTAAACCCTAAAGACTCGGTAAACATTCACTGAATACTGACACATTAAACAATCACTCAACCCTAAACATTCATCAAACACTTACTCATAAACATTCACTAAACGCTTACTCACTAAACCCTAACAAATCGCTAAACACTTACTCATAAACATTAACGATAGAAAAAATTGACAATAGCACTAATTTTTCATTTCTCTTGTTTTCTTTATATTAATGCTAGGTGATTATTTCCTTTTGGTCTAGTTTGCTCTTATATTTGTTCATAATCTTTTTGAGAGAATGGAAATGTTCGAAATAACTTGTTGTGTGGAGAGATTGTTTTAAAAACATCCTCTGTGTCCTTCCTCAGCCAGGTGTATTATATCTGACGAATTTTACACCAGCGGAAAAAAATCGACTATAATAACAATATTCATTCATAAAACTGATAATAC
>NC_087218.1:55764945-55774945 GCF_015104395.2 Macrobrachium nipponense | reverse complement strand
GTATCAGAAAGAGCAAGCAGAGGTAGATTAATAGTGCCCAAAACTATACCAGGAAAAATAAGGAAAGCACACAGGACATTAGTCCACTACGCACCAGCATCGATAATGCAGCTTCTATTCAATGCGTTGCCAACTCATCTAAGAAATATATCAGGAGTGAGAGTAGATGTGTTTAAGAATAAGCTCGAGAACTATCTAAGCTGCATCCCAGACCATCCAAGATTGGAAGATGCAAAATATACCGGAAGATGTACTAGCAACTCTATGGTAGACATTAGAGGTGCATCACACTGAGAAACCTGGGGCAACCCGAACAAGATGTAAGGTCTGTAAGGTAAGGCACCAGGCCTGCTTGACAGACCTTGTGGCCCGCACGCCTGCCTGCACCGGGCCTGCTTAGCAGATCTTAAGGCCCACCCGCCTGCCCACACCAGGCCTGCTTGGCAGACCTTGTGGCCTGCCCGCCTGCTCCTGCTTGGCAGACCTTGTGGCCTGCCCGCCTGCTCCTGCTTGGCAGACCTTGTGGCCTGCCCGCCTGCCTGAACCGGGCCTACTTGGCTGACCTTGTGGCCCACCCGCCTGCCCGCACCAGGCCAGCTTGGCTGACCTTGTGGCCCGCCTGCCTGCCTGCACCGGGCCTGCTTGGCAGACCTTGTGGCCCGCCCGCCTGCCTGCACCGGGCCTGCTTGGCAGACCTTGTGGCCTGCCCGCCTGCTCCTGCTTGGCAGACCTTGTGGCCTGCCCGCCGCCCGCATCGGCCTGCTTGGCAGACCTTGTGGACCTGCCCCCCTGCTCCTGCTTGGCAGACCTTGTGGCCGCACGCCTGCCTGCACCGTGGGCCCTGCTTGGCAGACCTTGTGGCCTGCCCGCCTGCTCCTGCTTGGCAGACCTTGTGGCCCGCCCGCCTGCCCGCACCGGGCCTGCTTGGCTGACCTTGTAGCCTGCCCGCCTGCTCCTGCTTGGCGGACCTTGTGGCCTGCCCGCCTGCCTGAACCGGGCCTACTTGGCTAACCTTGTGGCCCGCACGCCTGCCCGCACCGGGCCTGCTTGGCTGTCCTTGTGGCCCGCCCGCCTGCCTGCACCGGGCCTGCTTGGCAGACCTTGTGGCCTGCCCGCCTGCCTGAACCGAGCCTACTTGGCTGATCTTGTGGCCCGCCCGCCTGCCCGCACCAGACCAGAATGGCTGACCTTGTGGCCCGCCGGCCTGCCTGCACCGGGCCTGCTTGGCAGACCTTGTTGCCCGCCCGCCTGCCTGCACCGGGCCTGCTTGGCATACCTTGTGGCCTGCCCGCCTGCTCCTGCTTGGCAGACCTTGTGGCCTGCCCGCCTGCCCGCACTGGGCCTGCTTGGCAGACCTTGTGGCCTGCCCGCCTGCTCCTGCTTGGCAGACCTTGTGGCCCGCCCGCCTGCCTGCACCGGGCCTGCTTGGCAGACCTTGTGGCCTGCCCGCCTGCTCCTGCTTGGCAGACCTTGTGGCCCGCCCACCTGCCGGCAGCGGGCCTAATTGGCAGACCTTGTGGCCCACCCGCCTGCCTGAACCGGGCCTGCTTGGCAGACCTTGTGGCCCGCCCGCCTGCCTGCACCGGGCCTACTTGGCAGACCTTGTGGCCTGCCCGCCTGCTCCTGCTTGGCAGACCTTGTGGCCTGCCCACCTACCCACACCGGGCCTGCTTGGCAGACCTTGTGGCCTGCCCGCCTGTTCCTGCTTGGCAGACCTTGTGGCCCCCACGCCTGCTCCTGCTTGGCAGACCTTGTGGCCCGCCCGCCTGCCCGCACCGGGCCTGCTTGGAAGACCTTGTAGCCTGCCCGCCTGCTCCTGCTTGGCAGACCTTGTGGCCTGCCCGCCTGCCTGAACCGGGCCTACTTGGCTGACCTTGTGGCCCGCCCGCCGGCTGCACCGGCCTGCTGGCAGACCTTGTGGCCTGGCCCGCCTGCTCCTGCTTGGCAGAGCTTCTGGCCTGCCCGCCTGGCCTGCTTGACCTGCCCGGGCCTGCTTGCAGACCTTGTGGCCCGCCGCCTGCTTGCACCCTGGCCTGCCTTGGCAGACCTTTGTGGGCCCGCCCGCCTGCCTACACCCGGCCTGCTTGCAGACCTTGTGGCCCGCCCTCCGCCTGCCTGCAAAGGGGCCTGCTTGGCAGACCTTGGTGGCCCGCCCGCCTGCCCGCCTAACCCACTCCGCCTACCCGCCATACCCGCCTGCCGCACCCGCCCCAGGTCTGCTTGGCAGACCTTGTGGCTCCCTGCCCGCCTACCTTGGCAAACGGGCCTGCCTTTGGCAGACCTTGTGGCCCTCCCACCCACCTGCTGCCTGCCCGGATTGCCCCGCCCTGCCCACCCAATCTGATCCAGGCCTGCTTGGCAGACGCCTTGTGGTCCCCAAACCGCCTGCCGGCAAGCCAGGGCATGCTTGGCAAGACGCCTTGTTGGCCAACCTGACCGCCTGCCCACAGCCAGGTGCCTGGCTTGGCAGACCTTTGTGGCCCACCGCCCGTCCTGCAACGACCCAGGCCTGCCCTAGGCAGACCATTGTGGCCACCAGCCGCCTGCCCACACCAGGCCTTGCTTGGCAGACCTTGTGGCACCCGCCCGCACCTGCCTTGCACCCTTGGCAGACCTTGTGGACCCGCACCGAGCCTGCCTGCACCGGGCCTGCTTGGCGAGACCGTTGTGGCCGGGCCCGCTGCCTGCCCACACCAGGCCTACTTGGCAGACCTTGTGGCAAGCCCGCCCGCCTGCCCGCACCGGGTCCTGCTTGGCAGACCTTGTAGCCTGCCCACCTGCTCCTGCTTGGCCGCCTTGTGGCCTGCCCCCTGCCGAAAAACCACACGGGCCTACTTGGCTGACCTTGTGTCCGCCCCGCCACTGCCCGCACCAGGCTAGCTTGGCTGACCTTGTGGCCCGCCCGCCGTGCCTGCACGGCCTGCTTGGCAGACCTTGTGGCCCGCCCCCGCCTGCCTGCACCGGGCCTGCCTGCTTGGCAGACCTTGTGGCCTGCCCGAGGCCTGCCCGCACCAGGCCTGCCTGGGCTTGGCAGACCTTATGCCCGGCCACCCGCCACCTGCCTGCAAAGGGCCTGCTTGGCAGACTTGTGGCCCGCCCGCCTGCCTGCACCGGGCCTGCTTGGCAGACCTTGTGGCCCGCCCGCCTGCCCTGCACCGGGCCTGCTTGGCAGACCTTGTGCCCTGGCCCGCCGCCTGCCTGCACCGGGCCTGCTTGGCAGACCTTGTGGCCCGCCCGCCTGCCTGCACCGGGCCTGCTTGGCAGACCTTGTGGCCCGCCCGCCTGCCCGCACCAGGCCTGCTTGGCAGACCTTGTGGCCCGCCCGCCTGCCTGCAAAGGGCCTCCTGGGCAGAACCTTGGTGGGTCCCACGCCCCTGGGCAGCACCTTGCCCTGCTTGGCAGACCTTTGTGGCCCCCCCTGCCTGCACCGGGCCGCTGCTTGGCGGAAACCTTGTGGACCGCCGCCTGCCTGCAAAGGGCCTCCTTGGCAGACCTTGTGGTCCACACCGCCCCCCCCCCTGCCTGCAACCTGGCCCTGCTTTGGCAGACCTTGTGGCCTTGCCCGCCTGGCCCTGCACCCGGGGCCCCTGCCTTGACAGGAAACCTTGTGGCCCGCCCCGCCTGCCCTGGCAAAGGGCCTGCCTTGGCAAGACCTTTGTTGGCCACGCGCCGCCTGCCTGCAAAGGGCCTGCCTTGGCAGATCCTTTGGCCCGCCCCGCCTGCCTGCACCGGGCCTGCTTGGCAGGACCTTGTGGCCGGCCCGCCTGCCTGCCCTGCAACCCGGCCCATACTTTGGCAGATCCTTGTGGCCCCGCCCAGCCTGCCTGCCAAAGGGCCTGCCTGGCAAGAACCTTGTGGACCGCCCGCCTGCCTTGCACCGGGCCTGCTTGGCAGATTATTGTGGCCCGCCCGACCTGCCTGCAAAGGGCCTGCTTGGCAGACCTGGTGGCCCACCGCCCGCCTGCCTGCACCAGGCCTTGCTTGGCAGACCTTGTTGGCCCGCCCCCCTGCCTGCACAGGGCCTGCTTGGCAGACCTTGTGGCCCGCCCGCCTGCCTGCACCGGGCCTGCTTGGCAGACCTTGTGGCCCGCCCGCCTGCCTGCACCGGGCCTGCTTGGCAGACCTTGTGGCCCGCACACCTGCCTGCACCGGGCCTGCTTGGCAGACCTTGTTGCCCGCACGCCTGCCTACAAAGGTCCTGCTTGGCAGACCTTATGGCCCGCACACCTGCCTGCAAAGGGCCTGCTTGGCAGACCTTGTTGCCCGCACTGCCTGCCTACAAAAGGGCCTGCTTGGCAGACCTTGTGGCCCACCCGCACGCCTGCCACCAAAGGGCCTGCTTGGCAAGAACCTTGTGGCCCACCCCGCCTGCCCTGTCACCGGGCCTGCTTGGCAGTACCTTGTTGGCCCGTCCCGAGCCCCCTGCCTGCAAACCGGGCCTACTTGGGCAGACCATTGTGGCCCTGCCGCACCTGCGCCTGCAAACGGGCCTGCTTGGTCCAGACCATTGCTGGCCCGCCCGCCGCCTTGCCATGCCCACCAGGGCCTGCTTGGTCAGTTACCATTGGGTGGACCCGCTCCCGCCTGCCTGCACCAAAGGGCCCTGCTTGGGCAGACCTTGTGGGCCGACCGGCCCCCTTGCCTGTCAACGGGCCTGCCTTGGGCAGACCTTTGTTGGCCCGCCCGCCTGCCTGCACCGGGCCTGCTTTGGCAGAACCTTGGGTTGGCCCGCACCCGCCCTTGCCTGCACCTGCCCACCGGGCCTGGCTGGGCACCGGACCCTTGCTTGGCCCAGAGCCCATTCCTGGGCCCGCCCGCCTACCTGCCCCAAAGGGCCCCCTGCTGGGCCCAAGGACCTGTTCTTCCGGCACGACCTTGCCTGGCACCGGGATGCTTGGCAGACCTTGTGGCCGTTCCCGGCCTAGTCCTGCAAACCGGGCCTGTCTTGGGCAGATCCTTGTGGTCCCGCCCGCTCCTGCCTGCCAGCCGGGCGCCTGCTTGGCAGAAAACTTGTGGTCCCTGCCCTGCCTGTCCTGGCACCAGGCCTGCTTAGCTTGGACAGACTTGTGGCCCGCCCGCCTACCTGCCCAAAGGGCCTGCCGTTTGGCGACCTTGTGGCCCGCCCGCCTTGGGCCAGCACCGGGCCCGCTTGGCCAGACCCTTGCCTGGCCTGCCCCGCCACCAGCCTGGGCTTGAGCAGGACCTTGTTGCCCGCCCTGCCTACCTGCACCTGGGGCCCTCCTGCTTGGCAGAACCTTATTTGGCCCGTCGCCCGCCTGCCTCACCAGGCCCTGGCCTGGTTCAGACCTTTTGGCCGCCCGCCCGGGCCTGCTGGGCAGACCTGCTTGGGCAGACCTTGTGGGCCCCGCCCGCCTGCCTCACCCGGCCCATCCCTTGCCGACCTTGTTGGGCCCGCCCCGCTGCCTTTGCACCGCCTGCTTGGCAAAGAGATTTTGGCTTGCCGCCTGCCGGGCCCAAAGCTCTGCAGACCTTGTGGCCCGCCAGCCCTTGACTGGCACCAGGGCCTGGCTTGGCAGACCTTATGGCCCGCCCGGGCCTGCCTGCAGTGCCTGGGCTTGTGGCAGACCTTGTGGTCCCGCCTGCCTGCAAAAGGGCCTGCTTGGCAGACCTTGTTGGCCCGCCCCGCCTGGCCTGCAAAGGGCCTGCTTGGCAGACCTTGTGGCCCGGCCCGCCTGCCAGTGCAAACGGCCAAACCTGCTTGGCGGACCTTGTGGGCCCGCCCGCCTGCCTGCAAGGGCCTGCTTGGCAGATCTTGTGCGCCTTGTGGAACCCACCCGCCTGCTGCACCGGGCCTCCTTGCGACCTTTGGGTGGCCCGGCCCGCCCGCCTGCACGGCCTGCCCCTGGGCAGACCTTGTGGCCCGCCCGCCTGCCGCAACCAGGCCCTCTGGGCAGACCCTTGTTGGCCCGCCCGCCTGCCCCGCACCGGCCTGCTTGGCAGACCTTCCCTGGCCCGCCCGCCTGCCTGCACCGGGCCTGCTGGCAGACCTTATTGGGCCCGCCCGCCTGCCCCGCAAAAGGCCCCTGCTGCAGACCTTGGTGGCCCCCCGCCTGCCCGCAAAGGCCCCTGTTGCAACCTTGTGGCCCGCCCGCCTGCCCCACCAGGCCCCGCTGGGCAGACCTTGTGGCCGGCCCGCCCTGCCTGCACCGGCCTGCCTTCGCACCTTGTGGCCCGCCCGCCTGGCCCCCTGGGCCAGGCCTGCTGGGCAGAGCTGTGGCCGGCCCGCCCCCCTGCCCGCACCAGGCCTGCCTGGGCAGACCTTGTGGCCCGCCCGCCCTGCGCACCAGGGCCCGCTGGCAGACCTTGTGGCCCGCCCGCCTGCCCGCACCAGCCCCTGGGCAGACCTGCCCGCCCGCCTGCGCACCAGGCCCGCTGGGCAACCAGGGCCCGCCCGCCTGGCCGCACCAGGGCCTCTGGCAACCCTGCCCCGCCCGCCTGCACAGGCCGCCCTTGGCAGACCTTGTTGCCCGGCACCGCCTGCCCGGGCAGACCTTTGGGAGGCTTTTCGGCCCCCCGCCTGCCCACGGCACCAGCCCGCTGGGGCACCTTTTGGCCCGCCCGCCTGCCCGCACCAGGCCCCACCTGGGCGACCTTGGTGGCCCGCCCGCCGCCTGCAGGCCAGGCTGGGTCAGACCTTGTGGCCCACCCCGCCCTGCCTGCACCAGGCCCGCTGGGTTTAGGACCTTGTGGCCGCCCGCCTGCCCGCACCAGGCCCCCCTGGGCAGACCTTGTGGCCCTGCCCGCCTGCCGCACCAGCCCGCTGGGCAGACCTTGTGGCCCCCCACCCGCCTGCCCGCAACCCAGGGCCCCGCCTGGGCAGACCTTGTGGCCCGCCCGCCTGCCCCGGCACCCCAGGGCCCGCTGGGCAACCTTGTGGCCCGCCCGCCTGCCCGCACCAGTCCCGCTGGGCAGACCCTGGCCCGCCCGCTGCCCCCGCACCGGCCTGCTTGGGGAGACTTGTGGCGCACCAGGCTGCTGGGCAGACCCTGTTGCCCCGCCCGCCTGCCCGCACTAGGCCCGCTGGGCAGACTTGTGGCCCGCCGCCCTGGCCCCGCACCAGGCCACGCTGGCAGACCTTGTGCCCGCCCGCCTGCCCCGCACCAGGGCCCGCTGGGCAGACCGGTTTTGGCCCCGCCCGCCTGCCCGCACCAGGCCCGCTGGGCAACCTTGTGGCCCGCCCGCCTGCCTGCACAGGCCCGCTGGTCAGACCTTGTGGCCCGCCCGCACTGCCTGCCAGGCCTGCTGGGCAGACCTTGTGGCCACCCGCCTGCGTGCACCAGCCTGCTGGCAGACCTTGTGGCCTGCCCGCCTGCCTGCAACCAGGCCTTGCTGGGCAGACCCTGGTGGCCCGCCCACCTGCCTGCACCAGGCCTGCTGGGCAGACCTTGCGGCCCGCCCGCCGGCCTGCACCAGGCCTGCTGGGCAGACCTTGCGGCCCGCTCGCTGCCCGTACCGGGCTTGCTCGGCGGGTCTTGCCCGCCGTCCTTCCAAACAGAAACCCTGTCGTTAGACTTAGAACTAGAGTATGCCACTGAATCCTTCAATTTCCTGGGCTTCTTCTCAATTCCTCTGTGCCTTTTTTTGCACTCCACTATTCTTCTCTGAATCCTTTGCTCCTTCTCCTGGCACTCCACCAAATCTTCCCTGAATCTATGAAATTCTCCTTCTCCTGGCACTCACCAATCTTCTGAATCCTATGCTCCTTCTCCTGGCACTGCCCCAATCTTCCCTGAATCCTATGCTCCTTCTCCTGGCACTCCACCAATCTTCCCTGAATCCTATGCTCCTTCTCCTGGCACTGCACCAATCTTCCCTGAATCCTATGCTCCTTCTCCTGGCACTCCACCTATCCTCTCATTTTCCTCAACGTTTCTATAATCCCTCCATTTTCCTTCCTCTTTCAGGAATCAATAAAACTCTTAAGAAAACATTTTTACATATTTATTTCCCTCCACCTTTCTTTTCCTTCAACTTTTAACAAAGCAAACTTATTACAAATAAACATCAAACTATCCACACAGTACAGTTAAAAACTTTCATGAAATAGTAACCTTTAGTTTTCGAAAAGCTAAAATAAACTATTGCAGATGACTCCTAAGATCCATTTATGGTCACAAACTAAAATCAATTTTAAAAGATGGATTTATGAAAGAAGTCCTTTAAACTAGAGTTAAACTCGTATTATTATGTATATAACAAATATTACTGTAAAGAATTATTTTGTAAATGAAAATTGCCATTTTTGTAAATAAACTTTATTTATTTAGATTAACTAAATATTCCATACAATATACATTCTCTAATTTTTCAAATCTGATCCCTCTTCGTGAGTCCAGCTTAGACTGGATCGTGCCATTCCTTGAAGATGGATAGCTGCTCCTGCACTTCTCCAGGCATCTGTAATTCCCCTGCAGGTTCTTGAGCTTGCAAACCAATTTCTCCTTCGCTCCTCGCATCTGTCGAACTTCACCTTCCAGCTGGTCCTTCAGTTCGGCCTGTACACCACCAGTCGACGATTTCCTTCCTCAAAAAAGGCATTTCAGCTCGTTCCTTTGAGTTACGCAGCCTGATCTTCACGCTGGAGTCCACCCTTCCCTTTCTTCGTCATGCTTTCCACTTCATTCTGCAGGCGCCTGGAAAAACTCACATCGACGTCTTTCCTGCCGGATTCGCGCTTTTCGGTCGCGTCGTTTTTCCTGGATGAGCCTCGCCATCCGCGCCGCTTCTGCTGTCTTTAGTTGCAGGTCGTTCTCCTTCTGTCGTAGGAGTTTCTCTTGCCTCTCAACCTGGCTGTTTACCTCTGCCAACTACACAGTCACATAGGGCATCGTTTCTCTGCCATAAATTCCTTTGTCTTGTCCATCAGCTGCTGATTTTCTTCTGTCTTGAGGATCTTGTCTTCGAGCTGCTGTTTTTCCCTCTTCTCTTGATCGTTCTCCTTCAGAAACAACGTCTCAACTTCGAGTGGTCGGTCCTCTGTTGCAGCTGACGAATTATCCTGTCCAAGTTCACCTGCTACTCTCTCTGGGACTGGATGGTGTCTCGCAAGGCTGCAATTCTCTCGTTCAGTTCCTTTTCCTTGGACTGTTCACCGTCATCATCAGTCGTCAGGAGGAACCTCACCAGTGAATAGGCATTCACTGTAAATACGATGATTATTCCTGGGTTAAGACTTCTCTCCGTATTTCGAACAACATCTGGACAACAACGTCCCAACAACACCTGGAAGCCATCTCTGAAGTGTGTTACCCAGTTCATATACTCTCCTCTCTCTCTCTCTCGATTTTTCGTTGGTTTCCTATATTCCACGAGAGATATTTCGATTTATCAAAACATAGCAGGAAATATTCTGAAAATATTTTAACTATGCCTTGTCTCTTGGTGTTTATAAATGGCTGAAAACTCTCTCCGGGATTTTTTGCAGTACGTATCTTTTTTGTCTGATCTCTTACTTACTTATATCAGTCATTATTACAAAAATAAAAGCATTTGTTGATATAAATAATTTAATTTACAGAAATGACTAGATTGAATAATGTGTACTACTAATTTTACTTCAACATAAATGTCATAGAGGACAAGATATTGTCATGGAAAATTAACAGAGTACACTCCAATATAGCGAGGTGGGCATGGTGATACAAAGCTAGCTCTCTCTCTCTTTCTCTCTCTCTCTCCACCCTTTGCAATGGCGGCATGCAGCTAGCTACCCACGGCTCTCTCTCTCTCTCTCTCTCTCTCTCTCTCTCTCTCTCTCTCTCTCTCTCTCTCTCTCTTGAGTAATAAAACGAATATGCTTCAAGACCACGTTAATTTCTTATTCGGGAGTTACATGTTAACCATCAAATACAGTGGTTAATCTCCCGCCTTCTCCACATCCAAGGACCAGTTACTATAATATAATTAACCTCACATCAATTCACGCTCTGTGGACTTGAAGCTTTCAGATTTAATTCAACATTTCGTTTTTATACCGACT
>NC_087218.1:55739111-55761945 GCF_015104395.2 Macrobrachium nipponense | reverse complement strand
CGAGATACCGACTGTAACCCGTACCGGTATTTAGGAGTAGACTTGTAAGCTGTGAAAACTGACAGACTGCCGAAAAATATATGGGTGGCCTACTTAACAAGCAACCACTAATTGCTTGTTAGAAGTTTTTGGGTCTAGATCCAAGATATATGAGATACCAGATTAAAACTAATTATATAATATATCTGCAGACTCTACTGATTATAGAATGACCAGTGACAGCCATTTTGGAGGGTGGGTTCGCCCTGACAGACGCTCTGAAAAGGGGTTTTAATTGGATCTAGATCCAACTTAGGAAGATACCGAGTAAAATTTATACTACAATAGCACTGCACATCCCTAAAGGAATACTATGTTTGGTAACAGACAGCCATTTTAGTGGGTGTTGGTTACCCCCTGACAGACGCCCCACAACGAATGGGGAGGGGAAGTCAGGATCTGCATCCAACATCGGAGATACCAAGTAAAATTTGTACTGTACAATAGCACTGCACATCCCTAGAATGCCGTGATGGTAATGACAGACATTTTAGTGGGTGGTTTAAACCCCTTGACAGAGCCCCACAACGAGTGGGGGAGTGGAAGTCAGGAATCTGCATCCAACATTGGAGATACCAAGTAAAATTTGTACTACAATAGCACTGCACATCCTAGAATGCCGTGATGGTAATGACAGATTTTAGTGGGGTGGTTACCCCTTTTGGGAGACACCACACAGTGGGTGGTTACCCCTGGCAGACCACCACACAGCGAGTGGGGAGGGGGAGGGGTAGACAGGATCTGCATCCAATATTGGAGATACTAAGTAAATTTTGTACTACAAGAGCACTGCACATCCTAGAATGCTCTGATGGTAATGCCAGACATTTTAGTAGGTGGTTACCCTTCACAGACATAACCTACGATGGAAGAGAGATGGGACACCTTGAAATGATTCAAAATCTATCATAGGGCAATATTATATTAGGAATATGGTAATTATCTGAAAATCGTGAGCTGATAAAATGTAAAAGGCGGAAAAAATTCAAGAAATATTGCGATGTTTCAGGATAAGAATTACTGCCGGAGTTATTTTTTTAAAATTCCTATTGACATATGGAATATTTCACTTCATTAATTCCATCACATCTATATAAAAAACAATGTAATAAGACTTACTAGGCTTGGTCTACTTTCTACAGTTTCACACACACAAATACACACAAACTCACACAAACACCACACACAACACACCACACACACACACACACACACATATATATATATATATATATATATATATATATATATATATATATATATATAATATTAGTACTATCCTTTGGTGTAGAATTATTACTTCACACAAAGTAGTATTTTATCAGAATGGGAGGGGGTCACAAGTGACAACAGTTACAAGTATGTGTGCTGAGCCATTTTTGAATAAGTGTTCTCATTTTAATAGCGTCATTGGTCATTTTCTTTTTTGCCTATAGTTAGGGCACTGCAGCCATGTCGAGGTTCGTAGCCCAACATGTCTTATCATAACTGAATTGTTCTTTAGTTGCTGTTGGTTCGTGTGGATGAAATGAAATTTTTATCGCATATGGGAGTTCGATTGATATTAAGGCCAAAGTCCCATCATAAAGAGCCGTTTTAACACCCGCACATTCACAAAGAAATGCTGTATCACACCACAAAGAATTACTGGAAACGGAAATGTGAATGAATTGTTCAGTATAGGCGGCTAACTATAAACATTAAAACATTTTCACCCATTCTATTCCCCCTCCCGAAGTTCATCATACAACTTGGAGCTCCTGACTCCTAAATTAAGTTGGTCTATAATATCATGTCAATTATCTAATCCACTTATTTTCGGCTGCCTCACTCAAATTGATCACCGAGTATCAGGTACCATATATCTTCAGGGAAGAAAATCTAAACTCAAATAAATATGATACGCAGTTTGATGTTTAAAGCCAGCTGATTGTGTTTGTCTCTTAACTTCCCGCCGGCAGGCACCACAGGCAGTCTATATAATGTGTTTCAATACATTCTATCGATGCTGGCTTTGACGACCATTATTCGGCTAATTTTCTCCCTAGTAATATTTTTACTTTAATTGTTCATTATACCAGGTAGACAGGCATTAATATCATATTATATCCTCACGTCTGTTCAATGTATTTACCATTGCTAATATGATTTATAATGCGTCTCAAACAGTCATAAACTCGGACAACCGAACGTGCAAATGTGTCAGCTGTGTGCAAGGCATAGGGCGTCAATCGCTGGAGTAGCGATCTTCCTGCCGAGAAGGACTTCGGAAGGTCATATTGAAAGGTCTCGGTCCAGGTCTTATTACTATATTTTATTATTACTTTATTATTATTATTATTATTATTATTATTATTATTATTATTATTATTATTATTATTCGACCCAATTTCACAGAGAAAAATTACCTTACGAAAACAGGCCTAAGCACTCCAACCATTGTGGTCAAGGCCTAAGCATCTGCTCTTGGATCTAAGCAGTGTCAAGCATAAATGGTTCCTGTGTAAATACAGGACTTTCTTTGCATAGAGTAGTGCGAAGGCACTAACTAAACAGTAATGTAGTACAATCACTCAAACACTACACTCACGATGCACTTACTCAGTAAGCACTCACACTTGCATACATTCACCATACACACACACACACACTCACTTAACTTACACACACTCAATAACACAAAACACTGAATACCCAACACTCACTAGGCACTCACTATACACTAAATGCTCACTAAACACTTAAAACACCAATTTACTAAATACTCATTATAGCCCAAACACTCGGTAAACATTCACTAAACACTCACTTAATCCAAAACATTAATTAAAACACTAAACACTCAACTAAACCACTAAGCACTCCTTAAATACTTAAATGCTTACCAAACCCTAAATACTTATTAAATACTAAACAGTGAATGAACATCCACTCATTAAAACATTGTACAATTACACACTAAACATTTGCTAAACACTAACATTCACAAGACATTCACTAAACGCTCACTTAACATTCGCAAAACATTCACTAAAACCCTAAACACTCACTGAATACTTACACACTAAATATTCACTAAACACTACCATTCACAAGTCATTCACTTAAAGCTCACTTAACATTCACAAAACATTTACTGAAACCCTAAAGACAAAACATTTACTGAATACTTTCACAATAAACATTCACATAACATTCACTAAAACCCTAAAGACTCGGTAAAAATTGCACTAAGAATACTGACACACTTGAAACAACATTAAACCCAACCCCCTTTTCTCCCCCCCACTAAACCCTAAACATTCATCAAACACTTACTCATAAACATTCACTAAACGCTTACTCACTAAACCCTAGGAATTCGCTAAACACTTACTCATAAATATTAACGATAGAAAAAATTGACAATAGCACTAATTTTTCATTTCTCTTGTTTTCTTTACATTAATGCTAGGTGATTATTTTCTTTTGGTCTAGTTTGCTCTTATATTTGTTCATAATCTTTTTGAGAGAATGAAAAAGTTCGAAATAACTTGGTGTGTGGAGAGATTGTTTAAAAAACATCCTGTGCGTCCTTCCTCAGCCAGGTGTATTATATCTGACGAATTTTACACCAGCCGAAAAAAAATCGACTATAATAACAATATTCATTCATGAAACTGATAATACAAAAATGTATCCATGATTTCATTAGTATGAAAGTCAGTTGAAACCAAAAGAAGGTAGTCCTTCTTCGATAAAACAAACCGAGTAGGATATAGCACAATTATTGTGATCAGTACCCTGACTATAGCGTATATATTACATATGTATTACTATCTATTTAATGGGTGCGTAATACTCTGTTTAACAAATGTTATGTACATAGACATTTTACAGCAATAACTCTAATAATGATAAGAACTTATATACTACTTTACAGTGCCAGTCTTCCAGCCATCGCTACATTAATTTTCATCTCGTAAACAAAGCTAAAGCGAGTACTGTAATTGAAGTCAGTTGCTTGCTTGACAAAATAATAATATGACTGAATTATTATGGGCCTACAGATGACTGTTATTTATATGAAACAAATAAATAATTTTTGTGTTAGATCAGCCATCCTCAACCGGGCCACCGCGGATACCTTAGTGTTCCGTGAGAATTCATGTTTTATTTAATTATTTGTTATTTATAAGTATATTTTTTCTTCGTTAAACATGGCGTGAGGAATCATAGTCCTATAATTTATTTTATCGTAACATGTCTTGCGAGATTTTTTCCTCTGTTTTACTAAAGGTAATTATTTCAAATGCTTATATATATATATTATATATATATATATATATATATATATATATATATATATATATATATAAATATCGAGCTACAAATGTCCTTTAATATCTAATTCGCTCTGCCTCGAAATTAATATATTTTCATATATATTTAGCAGAAGGGGAATTTTTAAGTCGATAAGAGATTTGCAGCTCACGGCCGCGAACCATCGACACCTTCAAATCCAGGACGACAGTGAAGCTTAAACCCACAACGCCACCGCAAGAGGATATAAGTTTATGCCGCATGCCACCTCAAATACCTGTTGCTCTCAGGTATTCGTAGTTTTGGAGACTGCATCAACCCGACCTCAGTAGCATTGTAGTGCTTTTGACAGCATGTAGCCATTATATAAATCATATCACATTACCATGATTCGTATACAAATATCAAGCTACAAATGTCCTTTAATATCTAATTCGCTCTACCTCGGAATTAATATATTTTCATATATGTTTAACCAAAGGGGAATTTTTTAGTCGATAAGAAATTTGCCGGCTCACCGAGGTCTAGGGGGTTGATGCAGTCTCCAAAACTATGAATACCTGACAGCGACAGGTATTTGAGGTGGGAGGCAGCATAAACTTATATCCTCTTGTGGTGGCGAGGTGGGTTAAAGCTTCACTGTCATCCTGGATTTGGAGGTGTCGATGGTTTGCGCCTTTGAGCCGGCAAATCTCTTATCGACTAAAAAATTCCCCTTCGGTTATATATTAATTCTCAAGTAGAGCAAATTAGATATTAAAGGACATTTGTAGCTCGATATTTGTATATGAATCACGGTAATGAGATATGACTTATATAATGGCTACGTGCTGTCAAAAGCCAAAACTACGAATACCTAACAGTGACAGGTATTTGAGATGGGAGGCGGCAAAAATTATATCCTCTTGCGGTGGCGGGGTGGGTTTGAGCTTCACTGTCGTCCTGGATATGAAGGTGTAGATGGCTCGCACTCATGAACCGGCAAATCTCTCATCAACTAAAAAATTCCCCTTTGCTTAAACATATATGAAAATATATTAATTCCCAAGTAGAGCAAATTAGATATTAAAGGACATTTTTAGCTCGATATTTGTATATGAATCACGGTAATGTGATATGACTTATATATATATATATATATACTATATATATATATATATATATATATATACATATGTATATATATACATATATAATATATCCTATGTATGTATATCTATATATATATTATATATATATATATATATGTATATATATATATATTATATATATATATATATATATATATATTATATATATATATATATATATATATATATATATATTTCTAACTCACATCAAGATCTGTTCCACACGTGATTATGTATTGGTTATTTCTAATAAATAAATAAATATATATATATATATATATAAATATATATATATATATATATATATATATATATATATGTACACTATATTGGGGTTCCTTGGGATGAGGAAAATTGTCTCAGGGGTTCTTCAAAGTGCCAAAGGTTGGGAACCACTGTGTTAGATAAATACAAAGGATATAGAAAGGATAAGAATATTTATTAAATATATCACGATAATGTATAATACAGGTCAATAGTAGCCTACTATACTAGTCTAGACATTAATTATTGGGGCTTGCCCTTCCCCCTGCCCACCTGTTAGGGCGTGTCTGTCAGGGGGAAACCACCCACTAAAATGTTCGTCATTACCATCACAGCATTCTAGGATATGAAGTGCTACTGTAGTACAAATTTTAGTTGGTATCTCCAATCTTGGATGCGTTCCTGTATTCCCCTCCCCCTCCCCCTCCCCTTCCCCACTTATTCTGGGGTGTCTGTCAGGGGGTAACCATCCACTAAAATGTCTGGTATTACCATCACTGCATTCTATGATGTGCAGTGCTATTGTAGTACAAATTTTACTTGGTATCTCCATGTTGGATGCAGATCCTGTCTCCCCCTCCCCCTCCCCACTCATTGTGGGGTGTCTGTCAGGGGGAAACCATCCACAAAAATGTTTGTCATTACCATCACGGCATTCTAGGATTTGCAGTGCTATTGTAGTTCAAATTTTACTTAGTATCTCCAATGTTAGATGGAGATCCTGTTTCCCCCTCCCCACTCGTTGTGGGGCGTCTGTCAGGGGGTAACCACCCACTAAAATGTCTGTCATTACCAGCACAGTATTCTAGGATGTGCAGTGCTATTGTAGTATAAATTTTGCTCGGTATCTCCTAAGTTGGATCTAGACCCAATTAAACCCCCATTTTCAGAGCGTCTGTCAGGGGGAACCCACCCTCCAAAATGTCTGTTACTGGTCATTCTATAATCAGTAGAGTCTGCCGATATATTATATATTAGTTTCATCTGGTATCTCATATATTGGATCTAGACCCAAAATCTAACAAGCAATTAGTGGTGCTTGTTAAGTAGGCCACCCATATATTTTCGGAAGACGGTCAGTTTCACAACTTACAAGTCTACACCTAAATACCAGTAGGGGTTACAGTCGGTATCTCGTTCGTTGTATCTCAATGATCCGGACTGCGGGACTAAATGGCTCCACCCAACCAGATTCTCTCGTCTCTTGAAGGTCGGTTATTGCCTCTTCCAGGGATGTCATGTTTGTAGCGGCGCTTGTTCGTTTGTGGGAAGGATTCCTCGATGACTATTGAACGGAATATAGTGTTCCACAGGGCCATAGGTCAGATTTTTAACGTAAATTTAAGTCTGGGTCTGGCGAGAAGATTTATCTCTTAGTTGACCGTCAATTTCACTAATTCAGCTTCAATTGAATCATGCTCAATTTTACGTATTTATTTTGGCAACCTTAACCAATACATCGTCAGCCTGAGAAAACATAGCTTGAATTCATTTCAGTTACCTGCAAAAGAAAACTATTGAGATGACTATTTTTCTGTCCGTCTGCCCTTTTCTGTCCGCCCTCAGATCTTCAAAACTAGTGAGGCTAGAGGGCTGCAAATTGGTATGTTGATCATGCGCCCTCTAATGATTAAACATACTAAATTGCAGTCATCTAGCATCAGTAGTTTTGATCTTATTTAAGGTTGAAGTTTGTTATGATCGTGCGTATGCAACACAGGCCACCACCGGGCCTGAAAGTTTTATGGACCGTGGCTGAGAGTTTCATGGGCTGTGACTGAGAGTTTCATACAGCGTTCTGTGCTGTGCAGAAAACTCGATTGCACCGAAGAAACTTCGGCGAATCTTTTACTTGTTATTTACCAAACCGAACACAGTCATGAATACTTTGCGTAAGAATAAAGGTCGGCTAATCGTGAGCTAACCTTTAAAAATAAAATTTCAAAGATAAATTCCAAAACCATCTAATTCGCCCTAACCATGCGCGCACGCGAGTTCCGCTTGGGATTCGAACACGATCACGTGTTCGAATTGAAACATCAATTGTCCTCCGATAACGTAATCGCTGGTCGAACCGCAGCAGTGGGTAGGAAAAACTGTTTTGGGGGCGGAGCGGGAGCGATAATAATGGATCTCATAATGGCTTTTTATTGATTATGGCAACTAGGTTGGTTTTTCTTCCTCAGGCTGTGATGTCGCGGCCTCGCACGTATGTACGTACGTACCTGCGCATTCATTAAGTCAACAGAATTATTCACGGTTTTGCGGAAGTTCCTAGAATGACTGTCGATAGGTTGTTTTTTTCCATTGTTTGTTATTGTTGAAACAACATAGTTTTTTCTCCCTTTTTTTCTTTTTTCATAGTTTGTTATTGTGGAAACACTTGTTTGATCGTGTACTTGCTTAAATAGTGTATTGTGGGATGAAGGTATTTTTGTACGTGGTAATTTGCAAACGCATTCGCACACAAACTTATATATATATGCATATATATATATATATATATATATATATATATATATATATGTATGTGTATAGTATATATATATATATATATATATATAAACATATATATATAATATATGATATAATACAGATATATATATATATGACTGGAAAAATGCTCTGTAAACAACAGAGTTCCATCTAATAAAAGGAGCCCATAAAAACACCAAATAGAGAAAAAGTACTATATTTCAGAGACTGCTGTCTCCCTCTTCAGGTAGATGAATGAGAAAAGTTCACAAGAAAAGGTGGTATTTATACCAAGAGGTCCATCCACAAACAAGCCATTTTAAGTCATCCCCGCTGATAATCTTCCTCTAATCGTCTTCATTCAACCAACCCTTAAGAAGATTAGAGGAAGATTATCAGCGGGGGTGACTTAAAATGGCTTGTTTGTGGATGGACCTCTTGGTATAAATAACCAACCCTTTTGCTTGTGAACGTTTTCTCATTTCATCTACCTTGAAAGGGATAGACGCAGTCTCTGAAATATAGTACTTTTTCTCTATTTTGGTGTTTTTATGGGCTCCTTTTATTAGATATATATATATATATATTTAGCCAAGGCCACAGGACTAAATGAAAGATGGAGTACCAAGTGCTTTCGTGTTATTTCAACACATTTTTGAGGTACGATGTGTGAAAAAATCACGAAAGTGCTTTGTACTCCTTCATCATTTTTTTCCTGTCCTTGGCTAAATTTGTCACATGCTATTTTAGTGACATATAAGCATATACTATATATATAATATATATATATATATATATATATATATATATATATATATATATATATATATATATTATATTTATATCTTCAAAAACCAGTTTCATGAGGCGCCCATATTACATGATCTTCTGTCCCACGAACTGAACCTAACAGTTGCTATTTCTGCTGCTGTATTTCCATTCGTAGGATGTAATTATGCTCTCTTGTGTCTTGTGACTTGCTTATCCATTTCCATTAATTTTCCTTTACCACATCTCAAAATGCATTTCTCCGGCTTCTCGCCTGGTCAACTCTCTTTACTTCACTCTTACAGTTTCCTTTGTTCTCCTTTATTTGCTCTGAAAGAAGCAAACATCACTGCCTTGGAGGAAAGCTGGCACAGCAATTCGTTCATTCAATCCAGTTATTACCTCCACCGGAGTTTCAGTTCTGTGTAGTTCTCTTATGATCCGCTTCACTTCTTCTTTTCCTTTCAGCTGTAACTTTTACATCCAGAGACCTTAGTCACAAGGTTGAGTGCCATTAGTGCACCTCATGCGGTGTACTGTAGGCATTACTTAAAAGTTCTTTGCAGCGTCCCTTCGGCCTATAGCTGTAACCCCTGTCATTCCTTTTGCTGTACCTCTGTTTGTATTCTCTTTCTTTCATCTTTCTCTCCAACATCTAAGAATTGTTTCATAGTGCAACTGCCAGGTTTTTCTTCTGTTACACCGTTCAGCATTCTAACTGTCAGTTTTCGTTTCGGTGCTGAATGACCTCATAGGTCTCAGCGCTTGGCCTACGGCCTTAATTTTATATATTCCATATTGTATTCAGTAACATGGTTTCTTTAATATCCGTTATAAAATTCAGGTCTCAATCGTTCTGTCTTTCATTTGCAAATACTATTGAACTCTCACTAACCACTGTAGTAATTTCAGTGAAGAAAAAATAAAGGCCTGGAGAGCTTTATGAACATAAGCCTCTCTCTCTCTCTCTCTCTCTCTCTCTCTCTCTCTCTCTTTCAAGACATATGGCTGAAAATATATTTGCTTAGTACTACTGCCTCTATTTTTATTTATTTTTATTTTTATTTTTTCTATATTTATTTTTTGCTTCCAAGCAAATTGGATGTCTAGAACAAGAAATCCTAAAAGGTAAAGTATCTTTAATTAATAAAAATTATCAAGAATTATGTTGGTCTTTCTTCCAAACGCTTCCTTATTATACTCAGGCTACTCACCACTCTGTCGATCGCAAAATGCGCTGATCTATTGTAACTTATGCAAAATTTTCACCAATTTTTCACAGCCCAATCCTTGCCCTTTCAATTAATTTTACTTGAAATTCCAAGTGAAAATTTTTTTCTTTTAACACTTTCTACTATTTTTCTTTCACATTTCACATCCAAACTTCTCTTCCGTAACGAAGAATTGGCTTAACAATCCCCGTTTGCGATGCATTTTTTGCCTTCATTCCGTTATCTCTCTTATTTCGTCTATTCTACGGTTTAATTCTTATCTTACCATCATTGGTTTCATGAACTCACAAGCACTTCCATGAACAATCATTTCCAGTCTCCCACCATCCATATCAACATTGATAGCTTTAACTTCCGAGATTCATTTACCATTTTAATACTATGTTTTCTTGGATGTAACTCATGGGCGCACTTTCTAGAAACGATTTCAGTCTCTTCTAAAAACCTGTGTATTTTCTGATCACTATTCTAAATTAACAGTGGATCATCTACCATAAACAGGTCTACAGTTCCGTGAAGTTCGATTAGCGCGTGCAGTATTTTTAGGTATTTGACGCACTCTTGGTGTATCATCTGTATGGGTTCGTGCAGCGATTATGTGAAAAATTTCATGCCCATGGGCTTCGTTATTTGTTCAGAAGTTTGAGGATGAGTGAGACAATAATTCATCCAGCATTTCAAGGATGAATGGAGTACGATCATGTCTTGATTATTCTCACGCCACAAAATTTTAGAGAAACGGCTGTTTTTTTCTATAAAATTGAGGTTTGGTCTTCGTTTGTTGTCATTAAATAAAGTATTAATGGTGGCAGTTAAATCCGTGTGATTTGTAACAGTAGCTGTATTAATATGAGTACTGAAGTTGTATTTGTCATTGTACTTAAGGGTATTTTAGTTGCCAAAGCGTTGTTACGTTGAGTTTACTCTATGGCTCATTTTCTTATGTGTTGACATTGTAAGCTGCGCGTCTGGATCTGTGTGCGTACAAATGGCTAGATAAATTGATAGGAGAACTACAACGCTCTTCACTGTTAAGGGAACATAGATTAGAAAGATTAGAGAATATGTGGCTCAGAGAGTTGATCCTGCTTAAGAACGGAAAATCCAACTCAAGTTGTGATTATACAGCGTGTCCATAAAGTCCCAGTACCATTACAAGTATGTATTGCTTGTAATGGTACTGGGACTTTATGGACACCCTGTATTTTATACAGTATATATTTTTTTTTTTTTTGTCAAATCGTATTTCTTCCTTCGTGGCTAAGCATCTCCTGCAGCTCTGTAAATGCCCTCATAGGTCCCAGTGCTTGGCCTTTGGACTAAATCCTGTCTTCTGTTCTATCTATTGTCTTTTTCCCTGCCTTTTCTTTTTAGCGTCTTCGGGCCTGGGCTATATAAGGGCATTAGGTCGTCCTTGCACTTAAAAGAGTCACATTTCTCAAAATACATTAAAATTCAAATTTATTATTTTGAATGGATTTATATTTCTGAACGTGTCATGTCAAAGGTTGTCAATTGACATATTACCTTATTGAATACTTATTCAGGTCATCATTGAAAACTCACCCTTTTTTATATCGTTTATTGATATTTATAAAGTAAGTTAATGCAGGCAGCATTAAATCACTTAAATTTTTACAGTAAAGGGAAAGGAAATATTTTTTTAATTGTAGTTTTTACAGGAGCATTACCGTGAAAACACTAGGATAAGTCGATTGACATTTTCCTCTTCATCTAAGATTGCAGGTCTTGATATTTTTATAGATAGCTATAAGATGGAATTTGTAAAGCTGGGGATAATTTAAGGTTTTTCACAACATTGAATTGTGTAGAGGTTCTAAGGTAATGTGAAAGTGGGCGCTGAATAACACCGGAAAGCGTTATAGTAATTTGGTGGTAAAATCGAGAATTATAAATGACAGATTTTGCATTTACTTTTAGGCCTAAACTAACACTGAAACATCAAGTTTATAAATCGTCGCATATGACCTTAACTTAATCTCTTATTTTTATAACATTTCATTCTGTGTGCTTGAAATCCCTTGAGTGAATCTAAGCGCTGTCGTCTGTTGCTGGCGACCTCATTCGGATGTCGGGTCGTAAGTCGAGATTTAACCTCAGGTCAGGTCGTACCAAGAGGTCGTGTCGAACCGGATAGGCATCCTGAAGGTGGTCTTGCGTCCGAATGGGATCGGCGTCCCTGATGTCGGCGGGGTCAGGCGACGAATCGTGGTGGTAGTGTCTGTGGAAGGGCAGCGGGGGCAAGACGGGCAGCAGCGGGGGCAGGAGATGCGGGTACGATAGGGGCAGAAGCGGAGGCCCAAGTCGGGCGTCGCCGTAGAGAGGAGGCCGCGGCAGAGCGGGCGAGAAGAAGCTGCTCTGGTGCGCCGGCGGTGGAAGGCCGCCCGTGGTCAGGGGCGTGAAGGCTGACTTGGCGCTACCGAGGCTCGGTTTGGGCGGCGAGAGCGCTCTGGTGGGGTGGTCCGAGAGTCGGGGAAGGACGCCGGCGTTTGACGGACGTCTCAGCGCCTCGCCCACCGACAAAAAATGCTCGATGGCCCTCAGCAGATCACCCCCGCAACCCGAGAGAACGAGCTCGAGGACGCCCCGGCGTTCCCCTGGGAAGATCTTCATCAAGACGTCGATGCCCTCGATGTCAGTTCCGGGCAGGTCGTCCCTCCTCTTGCTGCCTTTGGCTTCCCCTTGGGTCGGGCTTTGGCACCTGAGAGAATCCTCCCGCGTCTGGTGGTGGGTCTCTCGAGCGAGGGACGTCGAGGCGTTCTCCCTTTCGGAGGCCGTGGAATTAGTCTCCGGGGCGGCACCACCACCACCACCACAGGAAGTTGATGAAGATGACGACGACGACGACGACGACGATGAAGACGACGAAGATGCTGGAGGTCCCTCCGAGACTGGCTCCTGGCGCGTCGCAGTGATGCTCGTTTGCGACGGGACCTGCGATGTGGCGGGTGCGGAGAAGTGCGACGCCGAAGTATGCGCCAAGCTTTGAGGTGGTGGAGCCTGCAAGGGAGCTTGCGGAGAGGCGTGGCTCGGGAGGCGGGGAGGAGTTTGGGCGTGGTGAAGGTGAGGAGGCGTGGCTCTCGATGTGGAGGTCGGGGACATCGCTGGGGAAGCGGCCAATCGTCCCGGGGACACCACGTTCACGTCGCTGGACACCTCGTCGTCGGCGATTGACACCTCGATGTCTGCGAAAAACAAAGGAAATCAGATTCTTGCGAAATTTATGTCAAAAAAAAAAAAAAATTTTAAATGAAAGTCCCGATTACACATGATCATGGTTTGTAGATTGTAAGTTAAGATAGCAGTTATTGACAATTTTTTCTCCAATATTTTCTGCACAACTACGATTTACAGGGGTATTTCAATTTTTGTTAATATAAAGTAAATTGAAACATTATAATTGTCTTACAGTTTGTATACACAAAAACACGGAAGAAATTTGTGATTAAATATTTTACTCCCATCTTCATTGGGTGTATAAACATTCATGTTGAGTATATACATATGTATATGTACGTTACACCTTGTATACTTTAAAGCAGTTTATATGTGTGTGTGTGTGTGTGTTGACATGAAATACAATTTTTTATTGTGCCTTTTACGTTATATTAGTTTTTTCTTTTGCTCATATTTTGAGTTGCTTGCTACGTTAACTATAGATGAATTACAAAAGTGCGATTCTACTGACGAAAATGAGCCGGAATCCACATAGCGCCATTTACTACTTACACACAGTCACAAATTCACCTTAAAACATACACACACACACACACACACACATATATATATATATATACATATATATATATATATATATATATATATATATATATATACACACATGTGACTATATACATATATGTATAGTCCCAAACATTAAGCTTTAAATATCGTCTGATGTCAAATTCACTCAAACTCGGGAACACACAGACCGAAGAAGAATTTACGAGTGATAAGTGATCCATTCATACTAAACATTGGCAGCTTAATGTTTATGAATATAAACTAAAACACGCACTTGTATGTATATGTATATATACACACACACACACACACACACACACACACACACACACATATATATATATATATATATATATATATATATATATATATATATATATATATATATATATATATATATATATAGTATATATATATATATATATATATATATTATATTATCGAGGAATTATCCCGATTAATAGCATGGCCTGTCTTAAGCCAATAATCCATACATACATACATATATATATATATATATATATATATATATATATATATATATATATATATATATATATATGAATAACTTGATCACGAAGTATATATAAAACGTGATGCTATGTATAAAGAAAGGTTTTTTGCCACGAAGGAAAAAATGAAAAAGCGAGATAGCCAAGTACTTTCGGTCCTGTTCGGACCCTTTACTGAGGCAAACTGATTTTACAAAGAACAACATAGTCAAAAGAAGGCTTAATATACAAACTGACACTACCAGATTAGCCATAAGGGCGATTTTCACTCTACAGAAAGGAGGAGCCGCCAGAGGCTAGCCACACCTTGAAGGATACCCGCAGTAAACTAGTGATTCTTCCAGAAAACAGTACATTTTGAAAAAAACACGGGAGCATATACAATTTAATATCATGGATTTTTACACAAATTTTCCCAACAAAAATTATTATTAATGAAAAGACGAAAGAAAATATAAATATATATATATCGAGCAAGAGAAAGAGGGAGAGAGAATATCGAACCAGAGAGAGAGAGAGAAAGAAATAATAACTATATACATGTGGGACTAATTTATTAGTTGTTCATTTATTTTGAGGTCCTTCATAAACATCTTACAAATATATGGGTCCAAATGGTACATTCCCAGACTAAGATTTAGGTTGTTTTTATTAGTGATTTGTATAATTGCCGATTCCAGTAAATTTCTTGAAACATAATCATTAGATCTAGCAATTACCGAGGTATCACCCCAATTAATACAATGAGATTTTTCACTCAGATGGATAAACAGTGCATTTGAAGTCTGGGCTGTTCTAACTGAATATATATGCTGCTTAATCCGAACACATAAATTTTTACTTGACTGACCAACGTAAAACGATGGGCAATCCTTACAAGGAATTTTGTAAATGATGTTGTTATTTGTTACGGGACTATTCTTAATTAGCATATCTTTAATGGTATTGTTATAAGAGAACACTACATTAACATTAAACGATTTAAATATTGATTTTATGGTTTCAAATCCACGAAAATAAGGTAAGCTAAGTACATTTATAGGCATTTCTTTTTCATTAATAGCAACATTATAAAAATTTTTGTGAGCTTTTTGATAACATAAATCAATTAAATGAGGTGGGTAGCAGAAATCGTTTCCTATATTTTTATATGTATTCTATTTCTTGGTCAAGATATTGTGGACTCGTGATACGCAAAGCGCGTAGGAACATAGAAGAAAAAATAGAAATTTTAATATTAAGATGGTGGCCAGAATAAAAATGTACATATGTTAAATGATTATGTTTCAAGAAATTTACTGGAATCGGCAATTATACAAATCACTAATAAAAACAACCTAAATCTTAGTCTGGGAATGTATCATTTGGACCCATATATTTGTAAGATGTTTATGAAGGACCTCAAAATAAATGAACAACTAATAAATTAGTCCCACATGCATATAGTTATTATTTCTATCTATCTTCTGCACTCTCTCTCTCTCTCTCTCTCTCTCTCTCCCTATCTCTCTCTCTGGTTCGATATTCTCTCTCCCTCTTTCTCTTGCTCGATATATATATATATATTTATATTTTCTTTCGTCTTTTCATTAATAATAATTTTTGTTGGGAAAAATTTGTGTAAAATCCATGATATTAAATTGTATATGCTCCCGTGTTTTTTTTCAAAAAAATGTACTGTTTTCTGGAAGAATCACTAGTTTACTGCGGGTATCCTTCGAGGTGTGGCTAGCCTCTGGCGGCTCCTCCTTTCTGTAGAGTGAAAATCGCCCTTATGGCCAATCTGGTAGTGTCAGTTTGTATATTAAGCCTTCTTTTGACTATGTTGTTCTTTGTAAAATCAGTTTGCCTCAGTAAAGGGTCCGAACAGGACCGAAAGTACTTGGCTATCTCGCTTTTTCATTTTTCCTTCGTGGCAAAAAACTTTTATTTATGTATATATATATATATATATATATATATATATATATATATATATATATATATATATATATATATATATGTATATTTTATATATGCATGGATCATTGGCTTAAGACAGGCCATGCTATTAACTGGGATAATTCCTCGATAATCTGCAGGGTCAAAGATTACTGCAAAAGGAATCTGTTGGATCCCATTTTTATTGAAGCCACATCAACAAGGAATTTAAATCTCCATACTGGATTGTCCCTTGATCCTCTTTCTTTATCTCTTTTGGTTAAAGAACACGCCGCCCAGATTAATAAACTGTAACCTTGCCCTCCTGTCTGTTCCTAGTCCCCTGTTTTCATTCGCCTTTCTGCCGTGTATTTAAGATTATATATATATATATATATATATATCATATATATATATATATATATATATATATATATATACGCTATATGTTCAAGAAATCAGAGTAGATGCACGTGACTTCATTATACAAGCAAATACCACAGGAAAATGATAGGCAGAAATCCGTGTATGTGCTTATCAGCACATCTCAAAATAGTTCAAATTCCCCTAATCTAACGAATGGATATTGAAAGGGTCCACGTTGCTCGTGAGTATCGCTCTTAACATTCATTTTGTCCAGAACAAATGACACCTTTCACACCCGTGAAATCTCAATTCATCAACAAAACTTCTGAGAAAATAACAACCCTGTAAACCTAAATAATACCGATTTTAAAGAGAATGTCAGTCGGCGACCAAGACTGCAGAAAGAAGAGTTAACAATCTCAAGGGGCCGTAGCAAGTAACCCTGCAGGCCACCGAGAGGGAATCGAAAAGTCGTGTTACCCACAGCTTTAATATTTAGTGACCTTTATTAATATCGGTAAGTGCTAAGGATATCGCGAGCTCCGACTTAAGTTCCATGGAAATGTCCATTTGTAATACAGTTGACATCGGATTCAAACAAACTAAGCTTGCGTGATCGGCTGCGTATTCAAGAAGGTTTCTCATCGTATTGCCTACTTTTGTCCATAAGGACGCACTACTTAGAGGAATAATGACCACGTAGTATCACCATCCGCTAAGATGTTCAAAGGAGAACGTTTAAGCAAAATAAAAATCGTCAAACGATCTGGGACCAGTTCGATCTTCAGACTAAACAACTGTAAGCGCCTCAGCGGCGTGGTTGGTACGGTCTTTGCCTACCACCTCGGAGGCCGCGAGTTCGATTCTCGAGCATTCCATTGAGGGGTCAGAGATATGTATTTCTGATGATAGAAGTTCGCTCTCGACGTGATTCGGAAGTCATGTAAAGCCGTTAATTGGCCCCGTTGCTGAATAACCACTGGTTCCATGCAACGTAAAAACACCATACAAACAAACAAACTGTAGCAAAGCTCTAATCCGAAACGTCTTGAAGAATCAGGATGAAAAGTGTATCGAAGTTGTCGGGAATATGGCAAGGCGACTACGAAGTTTCTTCATCCTGATATCTTACTCAGCTCTCCTTATTCGGCTCTTGTTAACCTCATAAGCAATGTCCTCGATCATGCCCGGGACGCTGTGTATCTTGTTTTGCGCATCCTTGTTGCTGTGTTGCTTATTAGTATTTCATTTTCAATCTAGTTTTGAATACTTGTTTTTCCATACCCCATAAATACTTGTGTCCCCCGTACCCCATGAATGTTTGCGATAACAAGGCGTGATCAGACCTCTACCTTACTTGGGGCGTATGGTAAAATCTACAATAAAATAGTGCGTTGTTTCAACAACGAAAATTAAAATAAATACGTTATTTTATTAGAAATAACTGTTCTGAAATGTTTAACGTGCACATTATATATTTTTTTACATTTGCATTCTAATAAATCATAGATATCCTATCCTAAAATTCCTGTATCGTTAACGCAGCGCGAAACTCTGTTTTTTTTTTTTTTTTTTTTTCCAGACCTTTTTAGGCTTTTCCATAGGGCATTCCTATCCCGCCAACAAGAATAGCAAGAAGAAGAACAACAACAACAACAAAGTACCTTGTAGAATTACTCCCCGATAAAGCGAAGATAAGAGACGGTGGAAATGGCATGTTCCTACCTTAAAGACTATACGTGTTTATGACGCTTTGTTAATCTGGAACAGCGGTCGGAAAATACAGAGGCTTTTGAAAGCGTTTGACATCGTTTCCAAGAGGTGTTAACCAAGGTCTAAAGAGTATTCTTTAGACCTTGTTGTTAACCTTCCTCAGACCAGGTACCTTCATTTCGCGTACTTTATAAAAGACAAGTGATGGATGAAGCTGGTTCCAGGCTGGACGACGGGAAGCCTGATGTTTATGACCTGTGGTGCCGTTGTTACATACTGACAATATATGGATAAGCATCACTTGATGCCAAACAGAATTTAGTCCTTGTTGAACTCAGAACGTCCTCCGATATATTGATTATTTATGAATAATGTCAATTGCTGTTGGACGAACTCGTGTCTTGTTTTCTTTACAAGAGTCATCTAGGCTATGCAATATATTATCTTGAGATTACTATCACACCCATACTACTGTAATTAACATTATTATTATTATTATTATTATTATTATTATTATTATTATTATTATTATTATTATTATTATTATTATTATTATTATTATTATTATTATTATTGCTGGAAAAGACCCACAGTGCAATGACTAAATTTCTGTCCATTACAAATTCACAGTAATTCCGAGCTCTTGTATTTTGATCAGAGAGTTACAGTTACAAGGAAGTACTGGCGTTCCTCACCAGTCTGTCCAAAATACAAGATATTAGGTATACTGCGGAATTTTAATGGACTACGTTATTAAGTATTATTGCTAACTTGACTATCTGAATTTTTTCCAGTCGCGTTATTACTCAGTGGCCTGCGGTGGCTGGCATAGGTTACCAGTAAATAATTTTTTTTTTTCATCGCACTACTATATTTCGCACTATTTGCCGTGCATCTTATTATGTCTCTCGTACCCCTGTCGTTAAAAGTGATAGCCATATAAAATAACCGTGATAGGAATTCCCTGCTTTAGGGACGTCACGTACCGTCAGGAAGCTTAGACATGGTGAGAGAGTCTGGGCCCGGACTGGTGACGGCAAGTTAAAATGAGAAGTTCCGTACCCATAGACTAGTGTTTGATAAAGAAAAGACATATTTAGCTACACTACGCGTTTAATTTTATTTATGGATATATTATTATAATTATAAAGAATCATTTTTTTTCATTCACTTTTGTCTCGGTCAAGGTTAAGTTGTGATGAACGTCATTTGTTTGTTTACAGTCGAGAAATTCGTACGTGTAGTATATATATATAAATATATATATATATATATATTATATATAATATATATATGTGTGTGTGTGTGTGTGCGTGTATGTATATATATAATGTATATGTAATACATATATATTATATATATATATATATATATATATATATATATATATATATATATATATATAGGATCATATTGCGGGTTATTTCTTTGGTTGGATGCGACCGCAACATAAAGGCCCCGATAAAAATGTGTGGCACAGCATTAAGTTAGTAATGTCGCCCAACATTCAATTCGCTCTACCGCCGAAACCTAATACCGAAGGGTCATTATAACTGACGAGCGGGTCGTCGCCTACAGCAGCGACCTCCGACCCCAATAGCGAGTACTCTTGTCACTAAGTCGTCACGGTGGTGTAATGAAAAATCATTTATGTATATGTATATGTATATATATTATATTACTCAATTACTTATATATATATAATTATTATATATATATTTGTATCTGTGTGTGTATGTAAATGGATTCTTATGTTAAAACAGGATACGTCTCAAATATAAAAGATCCATTATAGAATTAAGATATAAAGCCTTCTTAAATTAAACATACTATATTCTATAATATATATATATATATATATTATATATCTATATATATTAATATATATAAATATATTATATATCTATATCTAAAATTTATATCTATATATATATATATATGTATATATATATATATTCTATATAAATATATATATATATATATATATATCTTTATAATATATTCATATATATATATATATATATATATATATATATATATGTGTGTGTGTGCGTGTGTGTGTGTGTGTGTATAAATAGATAGATAGATAGATATAGAAAAATTCTTAAAGAATTGACAATCCGTCGTGTTTTGTGCAATTGAACGTTGGAGGTAATCACGTATGTTTTCTGTTTTTCTCGTAGTAAAAAGTTCTATTCCAAATAACAGAGAACAAAGTAGAGCTTTTCCTTCCTGAAAACATTCGCGAGATCATCATACTTTCGTCTTCAGAACTGGCAATACGGTAGCACCCAACATGTCACCGAAAAGAAAATATGACCTCGGAACCTAACAAAACAGTGCCCGAGATGGAGACATTAAACGCCTCACAGACGAAATCAAGGAGATGTCATGCAGGATGTGACGTCATTAAGTGTTCTCGAGGAGGACGTGACGGTGCAGAAAACAAAATGGATGACGGAAAAGTAGTTATTTCTCAAATGGGGTTGCGCTCCGGCTGGAGGTACGAGGACCACCCGGGTTGTGTCACGACGAATTCTTCGGGCACATCTCCGAGAAGAAGGAAAGAAGCGTTTGATATGTTTTTGTTCGAATCTGAAGAGAATATTTATCCGAAGGAGTTGAGGGGAGTGTTGTGAACACACGAAAAGGGAGAACTAAAAATGTGAATAAATATGGCTGTATAGGATCTCACTCTCCCTCCCTCCCTCCCTCCCACACTGAGAGTGAAACAGTGTGTCTATGGACGAAGGATGATGAGGGGAGAGAGAGAGAGAGAGAGAGAGCAGTAACAAAACACCCAGAGGGGAAATTCAGACCACCGGGTAAGGCCGCAGATGATCGGTTTAAACTTCATATACCCCTCACTTTCTGCGTCCCTCTACCCTCATCCAGTTGCCCTCTTTTGCCCCATCCCCTCCCCCCCATCCTCCACCCCCAACCACCACCACCTTTAAAAGCATCAACTGAGCTACATGACCCAGCTGCCCACAGCAAACAAGGCACTTCCCCTTCCCAAAGCCGTAAGGGGCAGCCTCCCCGGAAGGTTGTTTTTGTGTGACATCTTAGTGGGATTTTCTGCCCTAAGGGAGATGTGGCCTAGTCTTGAGTTACCCCCACTGAGATCCATTAGCTAGGTTGGCACAGTGTAAGTGGCGAATATTAAAGAAAAAACATGTTGGCGCTACAGTAACGAAACGGGAAGGAGGAGACAATAGAGAGAGAGAGGAGAGAGAGAGAGAGAGAGAGAGAGAGAGAGAGAGATAATGCAGTGACTAAACAGAAGCTTATCAAGATAACAGAAAACATATGTGTCCGAGGGATTTGTTGAATACTTCTCCAAAAGTAAGATTAGAAGCCTGAATAAATACGTCGAAGAGAGAGAGAGAGAGAGAGAGGGGTGGGTGTGTGTCATCAAGTGATACTCCTCTTCATGAATGTCTGGCGAATTTTCAGTCGAGTGTGTAACGTATTCGTGGTATTCCAAGCTGACTTTTGTCTATACTTTAATATATACTAAATTTTATACATTGTCGATACGTATTAACTGATGTATCAAAGGAAACTCCTAAATCTGTAATATATATATATATATATATATATATATATATATATATATATATATATATATATATATATATATATATTCCTTAGCATTAAATTTGAAGATTATAATCTGTAAATGCACCTCTTGAATGAAGTAATATTGTGGATGGCGTGATCGGTATGGTGTTGGCGTGCCACCTCGGTGGCCGCGAGTTCGATTCTCGGCCATTCCATTGAGGGGTTAGATATGTGTATTTCTGGTGATAGAAGTTCACTCCCGACGTGGTTCGGAAGTCACGTAAAGCCGTTGGTCCCGTTGCTGAATAACCACTGGTTCCATGCAACGTAAAAAAAAAAAACATACAAACAAACAAACAAACAAAATAAGAATGTGGGACTGCGTTTTCGCACCAGGAAGAGATCTATGGATAGACAAACCTCAAGTATCTTATTTGATTGACTAAGGTAATACCTCTTAGATGCATGGTTTCCAGATAGATTGCAAAGGACCCACACATCCTGGTCTGGTTGTGCTCCCATACGGTCATTCTGTTCCGGTCTCTCTTTCTGAAGTTTGTTTCCGTACTGTTCACCTAATGTGGATTTCTGTAACTTTTACAGCTATTGTTTTAATCAGTCAACACTATAATAGATTCACATCACCCGTGCATTTGATGTCTAGGCCAGTCCCTTACGACGCTCCTGATTGGTTGTTGATAAGCCAGTCACAGGGCTGGAAACTCAGTCTTTCTCTAGAGTTCAGATAGGCTTGTTCCACCTCTCCTGAGGGATACTTTTGAAA